>NW_028276756.1:3661919-3816857 GCF_052056855.1 Sturnus vulgaris | reverse complement strand
GAGCTCCTTCACAATCGCTTTCACTTCTCAGTGCTCTTGCTGCTTGGAAAAGCAGCACACAGCCGTTGCACGCCAGGGCAAAATCTCGGGCAGCGCCCGTCCTCACTCCTTCGCTGTGCTGTACTCCATGCAGCTAGAGCGAAGCGACAAGGACGCGAGGAAGAAGAAGGCTTTCTCAAAGTAGCCCACTGTCAGCAGTCCTGAAAGAGCGCATCACACACGGCGTCTGGCTGCCCTCCGTTCTACATACTCGCGGCTCCCTCTGCCGACTTGCAAAAGTTGCTACCAGAGCAGAGGCGGCCAGATTGAAGAGGCAGTGCCTAGGTTCACCTTCTCCTTACTGCACGTAAGCCACGTCCAGCTCCTCGCTGCACTCTGGATTTCCCTTCTCCGCGGCACTCACCTTGGCGCTCTGTCGGGGCACCTCGGCGCATGGAAGAGGCCGCCAATGTTTTCACAGCGGGCTGCAAGGGAACCAAGGAGAAGCACAAGCAGCAGTGCTTCAGCTTGCTCCTTCCGACTGCAAAGGGCACTTGGGAAGGCAAGCGACCGTCACCCACCTTCCTCTCCTAGTAGCCTGTAACGTGGTGCACACAAGCACGGCGCTTGTACCGCTTCGTTCACCGCCCTCGCCCACGCCTGGCGTCGCTTTTACTTGCTGGCGGCCAGAAGCCGCTGCAGGGGCGCCACGCTGCCCGCAGTGTGCCGGCAGCCAAGAGCTCGAGAACGCAGCTTCTGCCCAAGCCCGCCTAGGGCGTGCACCTTTATTCTCAGAGCTCCGTGCCACGGTCTGCCTCTCTCGCACTTCGAATGGAAAACGAAAGCTTTTCGCCTACGCCCTTCACAGAGATCCGTTGCCCGGACGAGAATGTCTTGTGGCCGGAGCTCGCCCCCGCCGCGAGGAAGTTGCTCTTAGCACCGGATTGCAGGGACACGCCTCGCTTCTTGACTTCGTGCTTAGCGCTCTCCGAATTCGCTGCTAGCTCCACGGTTCTTCTCAGCTGCAAGTAGCAGCGCTCGCAGTACATAGAGCTTCGCAAGGACCGAAGGTTCGGACGGACATATCGCACACGAAAATGTGGCAGGACAGAGACGTGTTCTACATTGTCCCTTCTCGTCATCCAGTTTGTGCCTCTGCTGCTTCTGCTGTTAGGAATCGCTCCTTGAAAGACGAGCGAGAGCGTCTTTCTGGGTGCATTGCGCAGAATGAGTGCTCGCTAGGGACTTTGCACTCGGAGCCAAGGCAACAGGGCGTGCTTGTCCGCAGAACTGAGCACACGCTGTTGGGCAGAGCCGAAACTGATGGCTGGAGTTCAGCTGCTTCCGACTGCTAAAGGCACTTGGGAAGGGTAGCGAGAGTCAACCACCTTCCTCTCGTAGTATCTTGTAACGTGGTCCACAAAAGCACGGCGCTTGTGCCGCTTCGTTCAGCGGCCTCGCCCTGGCCCACGCCTGGATACGCTTTCACTTGCCGGCGGCCAGATGCCGCTGCAGGGGCGCCACACAGCCAGCAGTGTGCTGGCAGCCAAGAGCTAGAGAACCCTGCTTCTGCCCAAGCCACCCTAGGCCTTGCACCTTTGTTGTCATATCTCCGTGCAACAGTCTGCCGCTCTCGCAGTTCGAATGGAAAACGAAAGTTTTACGCCTACGCCTCTCACAGAGATCCGTTGCCAGGACGAGAAAGTCTTGTGGCCGGAGCTCGCCCCCGACACGAGGAAGCTGCTCTTAGCACCGCGTTGCAGGGACACGTCTCGCTTCTTGACTTCGTGCTTAGCGCTCTCCGAATTCGCCGATATCCCCACGGTCCTTCTCAGCTGCAAGTAGCAGCGCTCGCAGTACATAGAGCTTCGCAAGGACCGAAGACCCGGAGGGACATATCGCTCACGAAAATGTGGCAGGACAGAGACGTGTTCTACATTGTCCCTTCTCGTCATCCAGTTTGTGCCTCTGCTGCTTCTGCTGTTAGGAATCGCTCCTTGAAAGACGAGCGAGAGCGTCTTTCTGGGTGCATTGCACTGAGTGAGTGCTCGCTAGGGACTTTGCACTCGGAGCCAAGGCAACAGGGCGTGCTTTTCCGCAGAACTGAGAGCACTCTCTTGGGCAGAGCTGAAACTGACCGCTGGAGTTCAGCTCTCTCCGGACAGCAGACGCCGAAGAACGAAGCCGCTTGCGAGCGGCGCAGTGCAGCGAAGAGCACACGAGGAGCCAAAGAGCTATTTCACCATCGCCTTCACTTCTCAGTGCTCTTGCTGCTTGGAAAAGCAGCACAAAGCCGTTGCACGCCAGGGCAAAAGATGAGGCAGTGCCCGTCCTCACTCCTTCGCTGTGCTGTACACCATGCAGCTAAAGCGAAGCGAGAAGGACGCGACGACGAAGAAAACCTTTCTAAAGTAGCCCCCTGTCTGCAGTCCTGAAAGGGCGCGTAAACACGGCGTCTCGCTGCCCTCCGTTCTACATACTCGCGGCTCCCTCTGCCGACTTGCAAAAGTGGCTACCAGAGCAGAGGCGGCCAGATTGAAGAGGCAGTGCCTTGGTTCACCTTCTACTTACTGCACGTAAGCCACGTCCATCTCCTCGCTGCACTCAGGGATTCCCTTTTCCGCGGCACTCACCGTGGTGCTGTGTGTGTGCAACTCGGCGCCTAGAAGTGACAGCCAATGCTTTCACAGCGGGCTGCAAGGGAACCAAGGAGCAGCACAAGCAGCAGTGCTTCAGCTTGCTCCTTCCGACTGCTAAGGGCACTTGGGAAGGCAAGCGACCGTCACCCACCTTCCTCTCCTAGTAGCCTGTAACGTGGTGCACACAAGCACGGCGCTTGTACCGCTTCCTTCACTGCCCTCGCCCACGCCTGGCGTCGCTTTCACTTGTTGGCGGCCAGAAGCCGCTGCAGGGGCGCCACGCTGCCCGCAGTGTGCCGGCAGCCAAGAGCTCGAGAACGCAGCTTCTGCCCAAGCCCGCCTAGGGCGTGCACCTTTGTTCTCAGAGCTCCGTGCAACAGTCTGCCTCTCTCGCACTTCGAATGGAAAACGAAAGCTTTTCGCCTACGCCCTTCGCAGAGATCAGATGCCAGGACGAGAATGACTTGTAGCAGGAGATCGCCCGCGCCTCGAGGAAGCTGCTCTTAGCACCGCGTTGCAGGGACACGTCTCGCTTCTTGACTTCGTGCTTAGCGCTCTCCGAATTCGCTGCTAGCTCCGCGGTCCTTCTCAGCTGCAAGTAGCTGCGCTCGCAGTACATAGAGCTTCGCAAGGACCGAAGACCCGGAGGGACGTATCGCACACGACAATGTGCCAGGACAGAGACGTGTTCTACATTGTCCCTTCTCGTCATCCAGTTTGTGCCTCTGCTGCTTGTGCTGTTAGGAATCGCTCCTTGAAAGACGAGCGAGAGCGTCTTTCTGGGTGCATTGCACTGAGTGAGTGCTCGCTAGGGACTTTGCACTCGGAGCCAAGGCAACAGGGCGTGCTTGTCCGCAGAACTGAGAGCGCGCTGTTGGGCAGAGCTGAAACTGACCGCTGCAGTTCAGCTCTCTCCGGACGGCAGACGCCGAAGAACGAAGCCGCTTGCCAGCGGCGCAGTGCAGCGAAGAGCACACGAGCAGCCAAAGAGCTCCTTCACAATCGCTTTCACTTCTCAGTGCTCTTGCTGCTTGGAAAAGCAGCACACAGCCGTTGCACGCCAGGGCAAAAGCTGGGGCAGTGCCCGTCTTCACTCCTTCGCTGTGCTGTACTCCATGCAGCTAGAACGAAGCGAGAAGGACGCGAGGACGAAGAAGGCGTTCTTAAAGTAGCCCCTTGTCAGCAGCCCTGAAAGGGCGCATAACACTCGGCGTCTAGCTGCCCTCCGTTCTACATACTCGCGGCTCCCTTTGCCGACTTGCAAAAGTTGCAACCAGAGAAGAGGCGGCCAGATTGAAGAGGCAGTGCCTAGGGTCACCTTTTCCTTACTGCACGTAAGCCACGTCCAGCTCCTCGCTGCACTCTGGATTTCCCTTCTCCGCGGCACTTAGCGTGGTGCTGTGTGTGTGCAACTCGGCGCCTAGAAGTGACCGCCAATGCTTTCAGAGCGGGCTGCAAGCGAACCAAGGAGCAGCACAAGCAGCAGTGCTTCAGCTTGCTCCTTCCGACTGCTAAGGGCACTTGGGAAGGCAAGCGAGAGTCAACCACCTTCCTCTCCTAGTAGCCTCTAACGTGGTGCACACAAGCACGGCACATAGCCGCTTCGTTCACCGCCCTCGCCCTCGCCCTCGCCCTCGCCTTGCTCCGCTTTCAATTGCCGGCGGCCAGAAGCCGCTGCAGGGGCGCCACATACCCAGCAGTGTGCGGGCAGCCAAGAGCTCGAGAACGCTTCTTCTGCCCAAGCCAGCCTAGGGCGTGCACCTTTGTTCTCAGAGCTCCGTGTAACAGTCTGCCTCTCTCGCAGTTCGAACGGAAAACGAAAGCTTTTCGCCTACGCCCTTCACAGAGATCCGTTGCCAGGACGAGAATGTCTTGTGGCCGGGGCTCGCCCCCGCCGCGAGGAAGCTGCTCTTAGCACCGCATTGCAGAGGCACGTCTCGCTTCTTGACTTCGTGCTTAGCGCTCTCCAAATTCGCCGCTAGCTCCACGGTCCTTCTCAGCAGCAAGTAGCAGCGTTCGCAGTACATAGAGCTTGGCAAGGACCGAAGACCCGGAGGGACATATCGCACACGAAACTGTGGCAGGAGAGAGACGTGTTCTACATGGTCATTTCTCGTCATCCAGTTTGTGCCTCTGCTGCTTCTGCTGTTAAGAATCGCTCCTTGAAATACGAGCGAGAGCGTCTTTCTGGGTGCATTGCACTGAGTGCTCGCTAAGGACTTTGCACTCGGAGCCGAGGCAACAGGGCGTGCTTGTCAGCAGAACTGAGAGCACGCTGTTGGGCAGAGCTGAAATTGACCGCTGGAGTTCAGCTCCCTCCGGACGGTAGAAAGCGAAGAACGAAGTCGCTTGCGAGCGGCGCAGTGCAGCGAAGAGCACACGAGCAGCCAAAGAGCTCCTTCACAATCGCTTTCACTTCTCAGTGCTCTTGCTGCTTGGAAAAGCAGCACACAGCCGTTGCACGCCAGGGCAAAATCTCGGGCAGCGCCCGTCCTCACTCCTTCGCTGTGCTGTACTCCATGCAGCTAGAGCGAAGCGACAAGGACGCGAGGAAGAAGAAGGCTTTCTCAAAGTAGCCCACTGTCAGCAGTCCTGAAAGAGCGCATCACACACGGCGTCTGGCTGCCCTCCGTTCTACATACTCGCGGCTCCCTCTGCCGACTTGCAAAAGTTGCTACCAGAGCAGAGGCGGCCAGATTGAAGAGGCAGTGCCTAGGTTCACCTTCTCCTTACTGCACGTAAGCCACGTCCAGCTCCTCGCTGCACTCTGGATTTCCCTTCTCCGCGGCACTCACCTTGGCGCTCTGTCGGGGCACCTCGGCGCATGGAAGAGGCCGCCAATGTTTTCACAGCGGGCTGCAAGGGAACCAAGGAGAAGCACAAGCAGCAGTGCTTCAGCTTGCTCCTTCCGACTGCAAAGGGCACTTGGGAAGGCAAGCGACCGTCACCCACCTTCCTCTCCTAGTAGCCTGTAACGTGGTGCACACAAGCACGGCGCTTGTACCGCTTCGTTCACCGCCCTCGCCCACGCCTGGCGTCGCTTTTACTTGCTGGCGGCCAGAAGCCGCTGCAGGGGCGCCACGCTGCCCGCAGTGTGCCGGCAGCCAAGAGCTCGAGAACGCAGCTTCTGCCCAAGCCCGCCTAGGGCGTGCACCTTTATTCTCAGAGCTCCGTGCCACGGTCTGCCTCTCTCGCACTTCGAATGGAAAACGAAAGCTTTTCGCCTACGCCCTTCACAGAGATCCGTTGCCCGGACGAGAATGTCTTGTGGCCGGAGCTCGCCCCCGCCGCGAGGAAGTTGCTCTTAGCACCGGATTGCAGGGACACGCCTCGCTTCTTGACTTCGTGCTTAGCGCTCTCCGAATTCGCTGCTAGCTCCACGGTTCTTCTCAGCTGCAAGTAGCAGCGCTCGCAGTACATAGAGCTTCGCAAGGACCGAAGGTTCGGACGGACATATCGCACACGAAAATGTGGCAGGACAGAGACGTGTTCTACATTGTCCCTTCTCGTCATCCAGTTTGTGCCTCTGCTGCTTCTGCTGTTAGGAATCGCTCCTTGAAAGACGAGCGAGAGCGTCTTTCTGGGTGCATTGCGCAGAATGAGTGCTCGCTAGGGACTTTGCACTCGGAGCCAAGGCAACAGGGCGTGCTTGTCCGCAGAACTGAGCACACGCTGTTGGGCAGAGCCGAAACTGATGGCTGGAGTTCAGCTGCTTCCGACTGCTAAAGGCACTTGGGAAGGGTAGCGAGAGTCAACCACCTTCCTCTCGTAGTATCTTGTAACGTGGTCCACAAAAGCACGGCGCTTGTGCCGCTTCGTTCAGCGGCCTCGCCCTGGCCCACGCCTGGATACGCTTTCACTTGCCGGCGGCCAGATGCCGCTGCAGGGGCGCCACACAGCCAGCAGTGTGCTGGCAGCCAAGAGCTAGAGAACCCTGCTTCTGCCCAAGCCACCCTAGGCCTTGCACCTTTGTTGTCATATCTCCGTGCAACAGTCTGCCGCTCTCGCAGTTCGAATGGAAAACGAAAGTTTTACGCCTACGCCTCTCACAGAGATCCGTTGCCAGGACGAGAAAGTCTTGTGGCCGGAGCTCGCCCCCGACACGAGGAAGCTGCTCTTAGCACCGCGTTGCAGGGACACGTCTCGCTTCTTGACTTCGTGCTTAGCGCTCTCCGAATTCGCCGATATCCCCACGGTCCTTCTCAGCTGCAAGTAGCAGCGCTCGCAGTACATAGAGCTTCGCAAGGACCGAAGACCCGGAGGGACATATCGCTCACGAAAATGTGGCAGGACAGAGACGTGTTCTACATTGTCCCTTCTCGTCATCCAGTTTGTGCCTCTGCTGCTTCTGCTGTTAGGAATCGCTCCTTGAAAGACGAGCGAGAGCGTCTTTCTGGGTGCATTGCACTGAGTGAGTGCTCGCTAGGGACTTTGCACTCGGAGCCAAGGCAACAGGGCGTGCTTTTCCGCAGAACTGAGAGCACTCTCTTGGGCAGAGCTGAAACTGACCGCTGGAGTTCAGCTCTCTCCGGACAGCAGACGCCGAAGAACGAAGCCGCTTGCGAGCGGCGCAGTGCAGCGAAGAGCACACGAGGAGCCAAAGAGCTATTTCACCATCGCCTTCACTTCTCAGTGCTCTTGCTGCTTGGAAAAGCAGCACAAAGCCGTTGCACGCCAGGGCAAAAGATGAGGCAGTGCCCGTCCTCACTCCTTCGCTGTGCTGTACACCATGCAGCTAAAGCGAAGCGAGAAGGACGCGACGACGAAGAAAACCTTTCTAAAGTAGCCCCCTGTCTGCAGTCCTGAAAGGGCGCGTAAACACGGCGTCTCGCTGCCCTCCGTTCTACATACTCGCGGCTCCCTCTGCCGACTTGCAAAAGTGGCTACCAGAGCAGAGGCGGCCAGATTGAAGAGGCAGTGCCTTGGTTCACCTTCTACTTACTGCACGTAAGCCACGTCCATCTCCTCGCTGCACTCAGGGATTCCCTTTTCCGCGGCACTCACCGTGGTGCTGTGTGTGTGCAACTCGGCGCCTAGAAGTGACAGCCAATGCTTTCACAGCGGGCTGCAAGGGAACCAAGGAGCAGCACAAGCAGCAGTGCTTCAGCTTGCTCCTTCCGACTGCTAAGGGCACTTGGGAAGGCAAGCGACCGTCACCCACCTTCCTCTCCTAGTAGCCTGTAACGTGGTGCACACAAGCACGGCGCTTGTACCGCTTCCTTCACTGCCCTCGCCCACGCCTGGCGTCGCTTTCACTTGTTGGCGGCCAGAAGCCGCTGCAGGGGCGCCACGCTGCCCGCAGTGTGCCGGCAGCCAAGAGCTCGAGAACGCAGCTTCTGCCCAAGCCCGCCTAGGGCGTGCACCTTTGTTCTCAGAGCTCCGTGCAACAGTCTGCCTCTCTCGCACTTCGAATGGAAAACGAAAGCTTTTCGCCTACGCCCTTCGCAGAGATCAGATGCCAGGACGAGAATGACTTGTAGCAGGAGATCGCCCGCGCCTCGAGGAAGCTGCTCTTAGCACCGCGTTGCAGGGACACGTCTCGCTTCTTGACTTCGTGCTTAGCGCTCTCCGAATTCGCTGCTAGCTCCGCGGTCCTTCTCAGCTGCAAGTAGCTGCGCTCGCAGTACATAGAGCTTCGCAAGGACCGAAGACCCGGAGGGACGTATCGCACACGACAATGTGCCAGGACAGAGACGTGTTCTACATTGTCCCTTCTCGTCATCCAGTTTGTGCCTCTGCTGCTTGTGCTGTTAGGAATCGCTCCTTGAAAGACGAGCGAGAGCGTCTTTCTGGGTGCATTGCACTGAGTGAGTGCTCGCTAGGGACTTTGCACTCGGAGCCAAGGCAACAGGGCGTGCTTGTCCGCAGAACTGAGAGCGCGCTGTTGGGCAGAGCTGAAACTGACCGCTGGAGTTCAGCTCTCTCCGGACGGCAGACGCCGAAGAACGAAGCCGCTTGCGAGCGGCGCAGTGCAGCGAAGAGCACACGAGCAGCCAAAGAGCTCCTTCACAATCGCTTTCACTTCTCATTGCTCTTGCTGCTTGGAAAAGCAGCACACAGCCGTTGCACGCCAGGGCAAAATCTCGGGCAGCGCCCGTCCTCACTCCTTCGCTGTGCTGTACACCATGCAGTTAGAGCGAAACGACAAGGACGCGAGGAAGAAGAAGGCTTTCTCAAAGTAGCCCACTGTCAGCAGTCCTGAAAGAGCGCAACACACACGGCGTCTGGCTGCCCTCCGTTCTACATACTCGCGGCTCCCTCTGCCGACTTGCAAAAGTTGTTACCAGAGCAGAGGCGGCCAGATTGAAGAGGCAGTGCCTAGGTTCACCTTCTCCTTTCTGCACGTAAGCCACGTCCAGCTCCTCGCTGCACTCTGGATTTCCGTTCTCCGCGGCACTCACCGTGGTGCTCTGTCGGAGCACCTCGGCGCATAGAAGAGACCGCCAATGTTTTCACAGCGGGCTGCAAGGGAACCAAGGAGCAGCACAAGCAGCAGTGCTTCAGCTTGCTCCTTGCGACTGCAAAGGGCACTTGGGAAGGCAAGCGACCGTCACCCACCTTCCTCTCCTAGTAGCCTGTAACGTGGTGCACACAAGCACGGCGCTTGTGCCGCTTCGTTCACCGCCCTCGCCGTCGCCCTCGCCTGCCGCCGCTTTCAATTCCCGGCTGCCAGAAGCCGCTGCAGGGGCGCCACATACCCAGCAGTGTGCCGGCAGCCAAGAGCTCGAGAACGCTTCTTCTGCCCAAGCCAGCCTAGGGCGTGCACCTTTGTTCTCAGAGCTCCGTGCAACAGCCTGCCTCTCTCGCAGTTCGAATGGAAAACGAAAGTTTTCGCCTACGCCCTTCACAGAGATACGTTGTCAGAAAAGAATATCTTGTGGCCGGAGCTCAACTCTGCCGAGAGGAAGCTGCTCTTAGCACCGCATTGCAGAGGCACGTCTCGCTTCTTGACTTCGTGCTTAGCGCTCTCCAAATTCGCCGCTAGCTCCACGGTCCTTCTCAGCTGCAAGTAGCAGCGTTCGCAGTACATAGAGCTTGGCAAGGACCGAAGACCCGGAGGGACCTATCGCACACGAAACTGTGGCAGGAGAGAGACGTGTTCTACATGGTCATTTCTCGTCATCCAGTTTGTGCCTCTGCTGCTTCTGCTGTTAAGGATCGCTCCTTGAAAGACGAGCGAGAGCGTCTTTCTGGGTGCATTGCACTGAGTGCTCCCTAAGGACTTTGCACTCGGAGCCGAGGCAACAGGGCGTGCTTGTCCGCAGAACTGAGAGCACGCTGTTGGGCAGAGCTGAAATTGACCGCTGGAGTTCAGCTCCCTCCGGACGCCAGGAAGCGAAGAACGAAGTCTCTTGCGAGCGGCGCAGTGCAGCGAAGAGCACACGAGCAGCCAAAGAGCTCCTTCACAATCGCTTTCACTTCTCAGTGCTCTTGCTGCTTGGAAAAGCAGCACACAGCCGTTGCACGACAGGGCAAAATCTCGGGCAGCGCCCGTCCTCACTCCTTCGCTGTGCTGTACTCCATGCAGCTAGAGCGAAGCGACAAGGACGCGAGGAAGATGAAGACGACGTTCTTAAAAAAGACCCCTAGCAGCAGCCGTGAAAGGGCGCATAACACACGGCGTCTCGCTGCCCTCCGTTCTACATACTCGCAGCTCCCTCTGCCGACTTGCAAAAGTTGCTACCAGAGCAGAGGCGGCCAGATTGAAGAGGCAGTGCCTAGGTTCACCTTCTCCTTACTGCACGTAAGCCACGTCCAGCTCCTCGCTGCACTCTGGATTTCCGTTCTCCGCGGCACTTATCGTGGTGCTGTGTGCTTCTCGGCTCCTGGAAGTGACAGCCAATGCTTTCACAGCGGGCTGCAAGGGAACCAAGGAGCAGCACAAGCAGCAGTGCTTCAGCTTGCTCCTTCCGACTGCTAAGGGCACTTGGGAAGGCAAGTGACCGTCACCCACCTTCCTCTACTAGTAGCCTGTAACGTGGTGCACACAAGCACGGCGCTTGTGCCGCTTCGTTCACCGCCCTCGCCGTCGCCCTCGCCTGCCGCCGCTTTCAATTCCCGGCTGCCAGAAGCCGCTGCAGGGGAACCACGCAGCCGGCCGTGTGCCGGCAGCCAAGAGCTCGAGAACGCTGCTTCTGCCCAAGCCCGCCTAGGGCGTGCACCTTTGTTCTCAGAGCTCCGTGCAACAGCCTGCCTCTCTCGCAGTTCGAATGGAAAACGAAAGCTTTTCGCCTACGCCCTTCAGAGAGAGAGGTTGTCAGAAAAGAATGTCTTGTGACCGGAGCTCAACTCTGATGAGAGGAAGCTGCTCTTAGCACCGCATTGCAGAGGCACGTCTCGCTTCTTGACTTTGTGCTTAGCGCTCTCCAAATTCGCCGCTAGCTCCACGGTCCTTCTCAGCAGCAAGTAGCAGCGTTCGCAGAACATAGAGCTTGGCAAGGACCGAAGACCCGGAGGGACATATCGCACACGAAACTCTGGCAGGAGAGAGACGTGTTCTACATGGTCATTTCTCGTCATCCAGTTTGTGCCTCTGCTGCTTCTGCTGTTAGGAATCGCTCCTTGAAAGACGAGCGAGAGCGTCTTTCTGGGTGCATTGCACTGAGTGAGTGCTCGCTAAGGACTTTGCACTCGGAGCCGAGGCAACGGGGCGTGCTTGTCCGCAGAACTGAGAGCACGCTGTTGGGCAGAGCTGAAACTGACCGCTGGAGTTCAGCTCCCTCCGGACGCCAGGAAGCGAAGAACGAAGTCGCTTGCGAGCGGCGCAGTGCAGCGAAGAGCACACGAGCAGCCAAAGAGCTCCTTCACAATCGCTTTCACTTCTCATTGCTCTTGCTGCTTGGAAAAGCAGCACACAGCCGTTGCACGCCTGGGCAAAATCTCGGGCAGCGCCCGTCCTCACTCCTTCGCTGTGCTGTACTCCATGCAGCTAGAGCGAAGCGACAAGGACGCGAGGAAGAAGAAGGCTTTCTCAAAGTAGCCCACTGTCAGCAGTCCTGAAAGAGCGCATCACACACGGCGTCTGGCTGCCCTCCGTTCTACATACTCGCGGCTCCCTTTGCCGACTTGCAAAAGTTGCTACCAGAGCAGAGGCGGCCAGATTGAAGAGGCAGTGCCTAGGTTCACCTTCTCCTTACTGCACGTAAGCCACGTCCAGCTCCTCGCTGCACTCTGGATTTCCGTTCTCCGCGGCACTTATCGTGGTGCTGTGTGCTACTCGGCGCCTGGAAGTGACAGCCAATGCTTTCACAGCGGGCTGCAAGGGAACCAAGGAGCAGCACAAGCAGCAGTGCTTCAGCTTGCTCCTTGCGACTGCAAAGGGCACTTGGGAAGGCAAGCGACCGTCACCCACCTTCCTCTCCTAGTAGCCTGTAACGTGGTGCACACAAGCACGGCGCTTGTACCGCTTCCTTCACTGCCCTCGCCCATGCCTGGCGTCGCTTTCACTTGCTGTCGGCCAGAAGCCGCTGCAGGGGAACCACGCAGCCGGCCGTGTGCCGGCAGCCTAGAGCTGGAGAACGCTGCTTCTGCCCAAGCCCGCCTAGGGCGTGCACCTTTGTTCTCAGAGCTCCGTGCAACAGCCTGCCTCTCTCGCAGTTCGAATGGAAAACGAAAGTTTTCGCTTACGCCCTTCACAGAGATACGTTGTCAGAAAAGAATATCTTGTGGCCGGAGCTCAACTCTGCCGAGAGGAAGCTGCTCTTAGCACCGCATTGCAGAGGCACGTCTCGCTTCTTGACTTCGTGCTTAGCGCTCTCCAAATTCGCCGCTAGCTCCACGGTCCTTCTCAGCAGCAAGTAGCAGCGTTCGGAGAACATAGAGCTTCGCAAGGACCGAAGACCCGGAGGGACATATCGCACACGAAACTCTGGCAGGAGAGAGACGTGTTCTACATGGTCATTTCTCGTCATCCAGTTTGTGCCTCTGTTGCTTCTGCTGTTAGGAATCGCTCCTTGAAAGACGAGCGAGAGCGTCTTTCTGGGTGCATTGCACTGAGTGCTCCCTAAGGACTTTGCACTCGGAGCCGAGGCAACGGGGCGTGCTTGTCCGCAGAACTGAGAGCACGCTGTTGGGCAGAGCTGAAACTGACCGCTGGAGTTCAGCTCCCTCCGGACGCCAGGAAGCGAAGAACGAAGTCTCTTGCGAGCGGCGCAGTGCAGCGAAGAGCACACGAGCAGCCAAAGAGCTCCTTCACAATCGCTTTCACTTCTCATTGCTCTTGCTGCTTGGAAAAGCAGCACACAGCCGTTGCACGCCTGGGCAAAATCTCGGGCAGCGCCCGTCCTCACTCCTTCGCTGTGCTGTACTCCATGCAGCTAGAGCGAAGCGACAAGGACGCGAGGAAGAAGAAGGCTTTCTCAAAGTAGCCCACTGTCAGCAGTCCTGAAAGAGCGCATCACAGACGGCGTCTGGCTGCCCTCCGTTCTACATACTCGCGGCTCCCTTTGCCGACTTGCAAAAGTTGCTACCAGAGCAGAGGCGGCCAGATTGAAGAGGCAGTGCCTAGGTTCACCTTCTCCTTACTGCACGTAAGCCACGTCCAGCTCCTCGCTGCACTCTGGATTTCCCTTCTCCGCGGCACTCACCGTGGTGCTCTTTCGGGGCACCTCGGCGCATAGAAGAGACCGCCAATGTTTTCACAGCGGGCTGCAAGGGAAGCAAGGAGCAGCACAAGCAGCAGTGCTTCAGCTTGCTCCTTGCGACTGCAAAAGGCACTTGGGAAGGCAAGCGAGAGTCAACCACCTTCCTCTCCTCGTAGCCTGTAACGTGGTGCACACAAGCACGGCGCTTGTGCCGCTTCGTTCACCGCCCTCGCCGTCGCCCTCGCCTGCCGCCGCTTTCACTTCCCGGCTGCCAGAAGCCGCTGCAGGGGAACCACGCAGCCGGCCGTGTGCCGGCAGCCAAGAGCTCGAGAACGCTGCTTCTGCCCAAGCCCGCCTAGGGCGTGCACCTTTGTTCTCAGAGCTCCGTGCAACAGCCTGCCTCTCTCGCAGTTCGAATGGAAAACGAAAGTTTTCGCCTACGCCCTTCACAGAGATACGTTGTCAGAAAAGAATGTCTTGTGGCCGGAGCTCAACTCTGCCGAGAGGAAGCTGTTCTTAGCACCGCATTGCAGAGGCACGTCTCGCTTCTTGACTTCGTGCTTAGCGCTCTCCAAATTCGCCGCTAGCTCCACGGTCCTTCTCAGCTGCAAGTAGCAGCGTTCGCAGTACATAGAGCTTGGCAAGGACCGAAGACCCGGAGGGACATATCGCACACGACAATGTGCCAGGAGAGAGACGTGTTCTACATGGTCATTTCTCGTCATCCAGTTTGTGCCTCTGCTGCTTCTGCTGTTAAGAATCGCTCCTTGAAAGACGAGCGAGAGCGTCTTTCTGGGTGCATTGCACTGAGTGAGTGCTCGCTAAGGACTTTGCACTCGGAGCCGAGGCAACGGGGCGTGCTTGTCCGCAGAACTGAGAGCACGCTGTTGGGCAGAACTGAAACTGACCGCTGGAGTTCAGCTCTCTCCGGACAGCAGACGCCGAAGAACGAAGTCGCTTGCGAGCGGCGCAGTGCAGCGAAGAGCACACGAGCAGCCAAAGAGCTCCTTCACAATCGCTTTCACTTCTCATTGCTCTTGCTGCTTGGAAAAGCAGCACACAGCCGTTGCACGACAGGGCAAAATCTCGGGCAGCGCCCGTCCTCACTCCTTCGCTGTGCTGTACTCCATGCAGCTAGAGCGAAGCGACAAGGACGCGAGGAAGAAGAAGGCTTTCTCAAAGTAGCCCACTGTCAGCAGTCCTGAAAGAGCGCATCACAGACGGCGTCTGGCTGCCCTCCGTTCTACATACTCGCGGCTCCCTTTGCCGACTTGCAAAAGTTGCTACCAGAGCAGAGGCGGCCAGATTGAAGAGGCAGTGCCTAGGTTCACCTTCTCTTTACTGCACGTAAGCCACGTCCAGCTCCTCGCTGCACTCTGGATTTCCGTTCTCCGCGGCACTTATCGTGGTGCTGTGTGCTACTCGGCGCCTGGAAGTGACAGCCAATGCTTTCACAGCGGGCTGCAAGGGAACCAAGGAGCAGCACAAGCAGCAGTGCTTCAGCTTGCTCCTTCCGACTGCTAAGGGCACTTGGGAAGGCAAGCGACCGTCACCCACCTTCCTCTCCTAGTAGCCTGTAACGTGGTGCACACAAGCACGGCGCTTGTGCCGCTTCGTTCACCGCCCTCGCCGTCGCCCTCGCCTGCCGCCGCTTTCACTTCCCGGCTGCCAGAAGCCGCTGCAGGGGAACCACACAGCCGGCCGTGTGCCGGCAGCCAAGAGCTCGAGAACGCTGCTTCTGCCCAAGCCCGCCTAGGGCGTGCACCTTTGTTCTCAGAGCTCCGTGCAACAGCCTGCCTCTCTCGCAGTTCGAATGGAAAACGAAAGCTTTTCGCCTACGCCCTTCAGAGAGATACGTTGTCAGAAAAAAATGTCTTGTGGCCGGAGCTCAACTCTGCCGAGAGGAAGCTGCTCTTAGCACCGCATTGCAGAGGCACGTCTCGCTTCTTGACTTCGTGCTTAGCGCTCTCCAAATTCGCCGCTAGCTCCACGGTCCTTCTCAGCTGCAAGTAGCAGCGTTCGCAGTACATAGAGCTTGGCAAGGACCGAAGACCCGGAGGGACATATCGCACACGACAATGTGCCAGGACAGAGACGTGTTCTACATGGTCATTTCTCGTCATCCAGTTTGTGCCTCTGCTGCTTCTGCTGTTAAGAATCGCTCCTTGAAAGACGAGCGAGAGCGTCTTTCTGGGTGCATTGCACTGAGTGCTCGCTAAGGACTTTGCACTCGGAGCCGAGGCAACAGGGCGTGCTTGTCCGCAGAACTGAGAGCACGCTGTTGGGCAGAGCTGAAATTGACCGCTGGAGTTCAGCTCTCTCCGGACGGTAGAAAGCGAAGAACGAAGTCGCTTGCGAGCGGCGCAGTGCAGCGAAGAGCACACGAGCAGCCAAAGAGCTCCTTCACAATCGCTTTCACTTCTCATTGCTCTTGCTGCTTGGAAAAGCAGCACACAGCCGTTGCACGCCAGGGCAAAATCTCGGGCAGCGCCCGTCCTCACTCCTTCGCTGTGCTGTACTCCATGCAGCTAGAGCGAAGCGACAAGGACGCGAGGAAGAAGAAGGCTTTCTCAAAGTAGCCCACTGTCAGCAGTCCTGAAAGAGCGCATCACACACGGCGTCTGGCTGCCCTCCGTTCTACATACTCGCGGCTCCCTTTGCCGACTTGCAAAAGTTGCTACCAGAGCAGAGGCGGCCAGATTGAAGAGGCAGTGCCTAGGTTCACCTTCTCCTTACTGCACGTAAGCCACGTCCAGCTCCTCGCTGCACTCTGGATTTCCCTTCTCCGCGGCACTCACCGTGGCGCTCTGTCGGGGCACCTCGGCGCATAGAAGAGACCGCCAATGTTTTCACAGCGGGCTGCAAGGGAACCAAGGAGCAGCACAAGCAGCAGTGCTTCAGCTTGCTCCTTGCGACTGCAAAGGGCACTTGGGAAGGCAAGCGACCGTCACCCACCTTCCTCTCCTAGTAGCCTGTAACGTGGTGCACACAAGCACGGCGCTTGTACCGCTTCCTTCACTGCCCTCGCCCATGCCTGGCGTCGCTTTCACTTGCTGTCGGCCAGAAGCCGCTGCAGGGGAACCACGCAGCCGGCCGTGTGCCGGCAGCCTAGAGCTGGAGAACGCTGCTTCTGCCCAAGCCCGCCTAGGGCGTGCACCTTTGTTCTCAGAGCTCCGTGCAACAGCCTGCCTCTCTCGCAGTTCGAATGGAAAACGAAAGTTTTCGCTTACGCCCTTCACAGAGATACGTTGTCAGAAAAGAATATCTTGTGGCCGGAGCTCAACTCTGCCGAGAGGAAGCTGCTCTTAGCACCGCATTGCAGAGGCACGTCTCGCTTCTTGACTTCGTGCTTAGCGCTCTCCAAATTCGCCGCTAGCTCCACGGTCCTTCTCAGCAGCAAGTAGCAGCGTTCGGAGAACATAGAGCTTCGCAAGGACCGAAGACCCGGAGGGACATATCGCACACGAAACTCTGGCAGGAGAGAGACGTGTTCTACATGGTCATTTCTCGTCATCCAGTTTGTGCCTCTGCTGCTTCTGCTGTTAGGAATCGCTCCTTGAAAGACGAGCGAGAGCGTCTTTCTGGGTGCATTGCACTGAGTGCTCCCTAAGGACTTTGCACTCGGAGCCGAGGCAACGGGGCGTGCTTGTCCGCAGAACTGAGAGCACGCTGTTGGGCAGAGCTGAAACTGACCGCTGGAGTTCAGCTCCCTCCGGACGCCAGGAAGCGAAGAACGAAGTCTCTTGCGAGCGGCGCAGTGCAGCGAAGAGCACACGAGCAGCCAAAGAGCTCCTTCACAATCGCTTTCACTTCTCATTGCTCTTGCTGCTTGGAAAAGCAGCACACAGCCGTTGCACGCCTGGGCAAAATCTCGGGCAGCGCCCGTCCTCACTCCTTCGCTGTGCTGTACTCCATGCAGCTAGAGCGAAGCGACAAGGACGCGAGGAAGAAGAAGGCTTTCTCAAAGTAGCCCACTGTCAGCAGTCCTGAAAGAGCGCATCACAGACGGCGTCTGGCTGCCCTCCGTTCTACATACTCGCGGCTCCCTTTGCCGACTTGCAAAAGTTGCTACCAGAGCAGAGGCGGCCAGATTGAAGAGGCAGTGCCTAGGTTCACCTTCTCCTTACTGCACGTAAGCCACGTCCAGCTCCTCGCTGCACTCTGGATTTCCCTTCTCCGCGGCACTCACCGTGGTGCTCTTTCGGGGCACCTCGGCGCATAGAAGAGACCGCCAATGTTTTCACAGCGGGCTGCAAGGGAAGCAAGGAGCAGCACAAGCAGCAGTGCTTCAGCTTGCTCCTTGCGACTGCAAAGGGCACTTGGGAAGGCAAGCGAGAGTCAACCACCTTCCTCTCCTCGTAGCCTGTAACGTGGTGCACACAAGCACGGCGCTTGTGCCGCTTCGTTCACCGCCCTCGCCGTCGCCCTCGCCTGCCGCCGCTTTCACTTCCCGGCTGCCAGAAGCCGCTGCAGGGGAACCACGCAGCCGGCCGTGTGCCGGCAGCCAAGAGCTCGAGAACGCTGCTTCTGCCCAAGCCCGCCTAGGGCGTGCACCTTTGTTCTCAGAGCTCCGTGCAACAGCCTGCCTCTCTCGCAGTTCGAATGGAAAACGAAAGTTTTCGCCTACGCCCTTCACAGAGATACGTTGTCAGAAAAGAATGTCTTGTGGCCGGAGCTCAACTCTGCCGAGAGGAAGCTGTTCTTAGCACCGCATTGCAGAGGCACGTCTCGCTTCTTGACTTCGTGCTTAGCGCTCTCCAAATTCGCCGCTAGCTCCACGGTCCTTCTCAGCTGCAAGTAGCAGCGTTCGCAGTACATAGAGCTTGGCAAGGACCGAAGACCCGGAGGGACATATCGCACACGACAATGTGCCAGGAGAGAGACGTGTTCTACATGGTCATTTCTCGTCATCCAGTTTGTGCCTCTGCTGCTTCTGCTGTTAAGAATCGCTCCTTGAAAGACGAGCGAGAGCGTCTTTCTGGGTGCATTGCACTGAGTGCTCGCTAAGGACTTTGCACTCGGAGCCGAGGCAACAGGGCGTGCTTGTCCGCAGAACTGAGAGCACGCTGTTGGGCAGAGCTGAAATTGACCGCTGGAGTTCAGCTCCCTCCGGACGGTAGAAAGCGAAGAACGAAGTCGCTTGCGAGCGGCGCAGTGCAGCGAAGAGCACACGAGCAGCCAAAGAGCTCCTTCACAATCGCTTTCACTTCTCATTGCTCTTGCTGCTTGGAAAAGCAGCACACAGCCGTTGCACGCCAGGGCAAAATCTCGGGCAGCGCCCGTCCTCACTCCTTCGCTGTGCTGTACTCCATGCAGCTAGAGCGAAGCGACAAGGACGCGAGGAAGAAGAAGGCTTTCTTAAAGTAGCCCACTGTCAGCAGTCCTGAAAGAGCGCATCACACACGGCGTCTGGCTGCCCTCCGTTCTACATACTCGCGGCTCCCTCTGCCGACTTGCAAAAGTTGTTACCAGAGCAGAGGCGGCCAGATTGAAGAGGCAGTGCCTAGGTTCACCTTCTCCTTACTGCACGTAAGCCACGTCCAGCTCCTCGCTGCACTCTGGATTTCCGTTCTCCGCGGCACTTATCGTGGTGCTGTGTGCTACTCGGCGCCTGGAAGTGACAGCCAATGCTTTCACAGCGGGCTGCAAGGGAACCAAGGAGCAGCACAAGCAGCAGTGCTTCAGCTTGCTCCTTCCGACTGCTAAGGGCACTTGGGAAGGCAAGCGACCGTCACCCACCTTCCTCTCCTAGTAGCCTGTAACGTGGTGCACACAAGCACGGCGCTTGTGCCGCTTCGTTCACCGCCCTCGCCGTCGCCCTCGCCTGCCGCCGCTTTCACTTCCCGGCTGCCAGAAGCCGCTGCAGGGGAACCACACAGCCGGCCGTGTGCCGGCAGCCAAGAGCTCGAGAACGCTGCTTCTGCCCAAGCCCGCCTAGGGCGTGCACCTTTGTTCTCAGAGCTCCGTGCAACAGCCTGCCTCTCTCGCAGTTCGAATGGAAAACGAAAGCTTTTCGCCTACGCCCTTCAGAGAGATACGTTGTCAGAAAAAAATGTCTTGTGGCCGGAGCTCAACTCTGCCGAGAGGAAGCTGCTCTTAGCACCGCATTGCAGAGGCACGTCTCGCTTCTTGACTTCGTGCTTAGCGCTCTCCAAATTCGCCGCTAGCTCCACGGTCCTTCTCAGCTGCAAGTAGCAGCGTTCGCAGTACATAGAGCTTGGCAAGGACCGAAGACCCGGAGGGACATATCGCACACGACAATGTGCCAGGAGAGAGACGTGTTCTACATGGTCATTTCTCGTCATCCAGTTTGTGCCTCTGCTGCTTCTGCTGTTAAGAATCGCTCCTTGAAAGACGAGCGAGAGCGTCTTTCTGGGTGCATTGCACTGAGTGCTCGCTAAGGACTTTGCACTCGGAGCCGAGGCAACAGGGCGTGCTTGTCCGCAGAACTGAGAGCACGCTGTTGGGCAGAGCTGAAATTGACCGCTGGAGTTCAGCTCTCTCCGGACGGTAGAAAGCGAAGAACGAAGTCGCTTGCGAGCGGCGCAGTGCAGCGAAGAGCACACGAGCAGCCAAAGAGCTCCTTCACAATCGCTTTCACTTCTCATTGCTCTTGCTGCTTGGAAAAGCAGCACACAGCCGTTGCACGCCAGGGCAAAATCTCGGGCAGCGCCCGTCCTCACTCCTTCGCTGTGCTGTACTCCATGCAGCTAGAGCGAAGCGACAAGGACGCGAGGAAGAAGAAGGCTTTCTCAAAGTAGCCCACTGTCAGCAGTCCTGAAAGAGCGCATCACACACGGCGTCTGGCTGCCCTCCGTTCTACATACTCGCGGCTCCCTTTGCCGACTTGCAAAAGTTGCTACCAGAGCAGAGGCGGCCAGATTGAAGAGGCAGTGCCTAGGTTCACCTTCTCCTTACTGCACGTAAGCCACGTCCAGCTCCTCGCTGCACTCTGGATTTCCCTTCTCCGCGGCACTCACCGTGGCGCTCTGTCGGGGCACCTCGGCGCATAGAAGAGACCGCCAATGTTTTCACAGCGGGCTGCAAGGGAACCAAGGAGCAGCACAAGCAGCAGTGCTTCAGCTTGCTCCTTGCGACTGCAAAGGGCACTTGGGAAGGCAAGCGACCGTCACCCACCTTCCTCTCCTAGTAGCCTGTAACGTGGTGCACACAAGCACGGCGCTTGTACCGCTTCCTTCACTGCCCTCGCCCATGCCTGGCGTCGCTTTCACTTGCTGTCGGCCAGAAGCCGCTGCAGGGGAACCACGCAGCCGGCCGTGTGCCGGCAGCCTAGAGCTGGAGAACGCTGCTTCTGCCCAAGCCCGCCTAGGGCGTGCACCTTTGTTCTCAGAGCTCCGTGCAACAGCCTGCCTCTCTCGCAGTTCGAATGGAAAACGAAAGTTTTCGCTTACGCCCTTCACAGAGATACGTTGTCAGAAAAGAATATCTTGTGGCCGGAGCTCAACTCTGCCGAGAGGAAGCTGCTCTTAGCACCGCATTGCAGAGGCACGTCTCGCTTCTTGACTTCGTGCTTAGCGCTCTCCAAATTCGCCGCTAGCTCCACGGTCCTTCTCAGCAGCAAGTAGCAGCGTTCGGAGAACATAGAGCTTCGCAAGGACCGAAGACCCGGAGGGACATATCGCACACGAAACTGTGGCAGGAGAGAGACGTGTTCTACATGGTCATTTCTCGTCATCCAGTTTGTGCCTCTGCTGCTTCTGCTGTTAGGAATCGCTCCTTGAAAGACGAGCGAGAGCGTCTTTCTGGGTGCATTGCACTGAGTGCTCCCTAAGGACTTTGCACTCGGAGCCGAGGCAACGGGGCGTGCTTGTCCGCAGAACTGAGAGCACGCTGTTGGGCAGAGCTGAAACTGACCGCTGGAGTTCAGCTCCCTCCGGACGCCAGGAAGCGAAGAACGAAGTCTCTTGCGAGCGGCGCAGTGCAGCGAAGAGCACACGAGCAGCCAAAGAGCTCCTTCACAATCGCTTTCACTTCTCATTGCTCTTGCTGCTTGGAAAAGCAGCACACAGCCGTTGCACGCCTGGGCAAAATCTCGGGCAGCGCCCGTCCTCACTCCTTCGCTGTGCTGTACTCCATGCAGCTAGAGCGAAGCGACAAGGACGCGAGGAAGAAGAAGGCTTTCTCAAAGTAGCCCACTGTCAGCAGTCCTGAAAGAGCGCATCACACACGGCGTCTGGCTGCCCTCCGTTCTACATACTCGCGGCTCCCTTTGCCGACTTGCAAAAGTTGCTACCAGAGCAGAGGCGGCCAGATTGAAGAGGCAGTGCCTAGGTTCACCTTCTCCTTACTGCACGTAAGCCACGTCCAGCTCCTCGCTGCACTCTGGATTTCCCTTCTCCGCGGCACTCACCGTGGTGCTCTTTCGGGGCACCTCGGCGCATAGAAGAGACCGCCAATGTTTTCACAGCGGGCTGCAAGGGAAGCAAGGAGCAGCACAAGCAGCAGTGCTTCAGCTTGCTCCTTGCGACTGCAAAGGGCACTTGGGAAGGCAAGCGAGAGTCAACCACCTTCCTCTCCTCGTAGCCTGTAACGTGGTGCACACAAGCACGGCGCTTGTGCCGCTTCGTTCACCGCCCTCGCCGTCGCCCTCGCCTGCCGCCGCTTTCACTTCCCGGCTGCCAGAAGCCGCTGCAGGGGAACCACGCAGCCGGCCGTGTGCCGGCAGCCAAGAGCTCGAGAACGCTGCTTCTGCCCAAGCCCGCCTAGGGCGTGCACCTTTGTTCTCAGAGCTCCGTGCAACAGCCTGCCTCTCTCGCAGTTCGAATGGAAAACGAAAGTTTTCGCCTACGCCCTTCACAGAGATACGTTGTCAGAAAAGAATGTCTTGTGGCCGGAGCTCAACTCTGCCGAGAGGAAGCTGTTCTTAGCACCGCATTGCAGAGGCACGTCTCGCTTCTTGACTTCGTGCTTAGCGCTCTCCAAATTCGCCGCTAGCTCCACGGTCCTTCTCAGCTGCAAGTAGCAGCGTTCGCAGTACATAGAGCTTGGCAAGGACCGAAGACCCGGAGGGACATATCGCACACGAAAGTGTGGCAGGAGAGAGACGTGTTCTACATGGTCATTTCTCGTCATCCAGTTTGTGCCTCTGCTGCTTCTGCTGTTAAGAATCGCTCCTTGAAAGACGAGCGAGAGCGTCTTTCTGGGTGCATTGCACTGAGTGCTCGCTAAGGACTTTGCACTCGGAGCCGAGGCAACAGGGCGTGCTTGTCCGCAGAACTGAGAGCACGCTGTTGGGCAGAGCTGAAATTGACCGCTGGAGTTCAGCTCCCTCCGGACGGTAGAAAGCGAAGAACGAAGTCGCTTGCGAGCGGCGCAGTGCAGCGAAGAGCACACGAGCAGCCAAAGAGCTCCTTCACAATCGCTTTCACTTCTCATTGCTCTTGCTGCTTGGAAAAGCAGCACACAGCCGTTGCACGCCAGGGCAAAATCTCGGGCAGCGCCCGTCCTCACTCCTTCGCTGTGCTGTACTCCATGCAGCTAGAGCGAAGCGACAAGGACGCGAGGAAGAAGAAGGCTTTCTTAAAGTAGCCCACTGTCAGCAGTCCTGAAAGAGCGCATCACACACGGCGTCTGGCTGCCCTCCGTTCTACATACTCGCGGCTCCCTCTGCCGACTTGCAAAAGTTGTTACCAGAGCAGAGGCGGCCAGATTGAAGAGGCAGTGCCTAGGTTCACCTTCTCCTTACTGCACGTAAGCCACGTCCAGCTCCTCGCTGCACTCTGGATTTCCGTTCTCCGCGGCACTTATCGTGGTGCTGTGTGCTACTCGGCGCCTGGAAGTGACAGCCAATGCTTTCACAGCGGGCTGCAAGGGAAGCAAGGAGCAGCACAAGCAGCAGTGCTTCAGCTTGCTCCTTCCGACTGCTAAGGGCACTTGGGAAGGCAAGCGACCGTCACCCACCTTCCTCTCCTAGTAGCCTGTAACGTGGTGCACACAAGCACGGCGCTTGTGCCGCTTCGTTCACCGCCCTCGCCGTCGCCCTCGCCTGCCGCCGCTTTCACTTCCCGGCTGCCAGAAGCCGCTGCAGGGGAACCACGCAGCCGGCCGTGTGCCGGCAGCCAAGAGCTCGAGAACGCTGCTTCTGCCCAAGCCCGCCTAGGGCGTGCACCTTTGTTCTCAGAGCTCCGTGCAACAGCCTGCCTCTCTCGCAGTTCGAATGGAAAACGAAAGCTTTTCGCCTACGCTCTTCAGAGAGATACGTTGTCAGACAAGAATGTCTTGTGGCCGGAGCTCAACTCTGCCGAGAGGAAGCTGCTCTTAGCACCGCATTGCAGAGGCACGTCTCGCTTCTTGACTTCGTGCTTAGCGCTCTCCAAATTCGCCGCTAGCTCCACGGTCCTTCTCAGCTGCAAGTAGCTGCGCTCGCAGTACATAGAGCTTGGCAAGGACCGAAGACCCGGAGGGACATATCGCACACGAAAGTGTGGCAGGAGAGAGACGTGTTCTACATGGTCATTTCTCGTCATCCAGTTTGTGCCTCTGCTGCTTCTGCTGTTAAGAATCGCTCCTTGAAAGACGAGCGAGAGCGTCTTTCTGGGTGCATTGCACTGAGTGCTCGCTAAGGACTTTGCACTCGGAGCCGAGGCAACGGGGCGTGCTTGTCCGCAGAACTGAGAGCACGCTGTTGGGCAGAGCTGAAATTGACCGCTGGAGTTCAGCTCCCTCCGGACGCTAGAAAGCGAAGAACGAAGTCGCTTGCGAGCGGCGCAGTGCAGCGAAGAGCACACGAGCAGCCAAAGAGCTCCTTCACAATCGCTTTCACTTCTCAGTGCTCTTGCTGCTTGGAAAAGCAGCACACAGCCGTTGCACGACAGGGCAAAATCTCGGGCAGTGCCCGTCTTCACTGCTTCGCTGTGCTGTACTCCATGCAGCTAGAGCGAAGCGACAAGGACGCGAGGAAGAAGAAGGCTTTCTTAAAGTAGCCCACTGTCAGCAGTCCTGAAAGAGCGCATCACACACGGCGTCTGGCTGCCCTCCGTTCTACATACTCGCGGCTCCCTTTGCCGACTTGCAAAAGTTGCTACCAGAGCAGAGGCGGCCAGATTGAAGAGGCAGTGCCTAGGTTCACCTTCTCCTTACTGCACGTAAGCCACGTCCAGCTCCTCGCTGCACTCTGGATTTCCCTTCTCCGCGGCACTCACCGTGGCGCTCTGTCGGGGCACCTCGGCGCATAGAAGAGACCGCCAATGTTTTCACAGCGGGCTGCAAGGGAACCAAGGAGCAGCACAAGCAGCAGTGCTTCAGCTTGCTCCTTGCGACTGCAAAGGGCACTTGGGAAGGCAAGCGACCGTCACCCACCTTCCTCTCTTAGTAGCCTGTAACGTGGTGCACACAAGCACGGCGCTTGTACCGCTTCCTTCACTGCCCTCGCCCATGCCTGGCGTCGCTTTCACTTGCTGTCGGCCTGAAGCCGCTGCAGGGGAACCACGCAGCCGGCCGTGTGCCGGCAGCCTAGAGCTCGAGAACGCTGCTTCTGCCCAAGCCCGCCTAGGGCGTGCACCTTTGTTCTCAGAGCTCCGTGCAACAGCCTGCCTCTCTCGCAGTTCGAATGGAAAACGAAAGTTTTCGCTTACGCCCTTCACAGAGATACGTTGTCAGAAAAGAATGTCTTGTGGCCGGAGCTCAACTCTGCCGAGAGGAAGCTGCTCTTAGCACCGCATTGCAGAGGCACGTCTCGCTTCTTGACTTTGTGCTTAGCGCTCTCCAAATTCGCCGCTAGCTCCACGGTCCTTCTCAGCAGCAAGTAGCAGCGTTCGCAGAACATAGAGCTTCGCAAGGACCGAAGACCCGGAGGGACGTATCGCACACGACAATGTGCCAGGACAGAGACGTGTTCTACATTGTCCCTTCTCGTCATCCAGTTTGTGCCTCTGCTGCTTGTGCTGTTAGGAATCGCTCCTTGAAAGACGAGCGAGAGCGTCTTTCTGGGTGCATTGCACTGAGTGAGTGCTCGCTAGGGACTTTGCACTCGGAGCCAAGGCAACAGGGCGTGCTTGTCCGCAGAACTGAGAGCGCGCTGTTGGGCAGAGCTGAAACTGACCGCTGGAGTTCAGCTCTCTCCGGACGGCAGACGCCGAAGAACGAAGCCGCTTGCGAGCGGCGCAGTGCAGCGAAGAGCACACGAGCAGCCAAAGAGCTCCTTCACAATCGCTTTCACTTCTCATTGCTCTTGCTGCTTGGAAAAGCAGCACACAGCCGTTGCACGCCAGGGCAAAAGCTGGGGCAGTGTCCGTCTTCACTCCTTCGCTGTGCTGTACTCCATGCAGCTAGAACGAAGCGAGAAGGACGCGAAGACGAAGAAGGCGTTCTTAAAGTAGCCCCTTGTCAGCAGCCCTGAAAGGGCGCATAACACACGGCGTCTCGCTGCCCTCCGTTCTACATACTCGCGGCTCCCTCTGCCGACTTGCAAAAGTTGTTACCAGAGCAGAGGCCGCCAGATTGAAGAGGCTGTGCCTAAGTTCACCTTTTCCTTACTGCACGTAAGCCACGTCCAGCTCCTCGCTGCACTCTGGATTTCCCTTCTCCGCGGCACTTAGCGTGGTGCTGTGTGCTACACGGGGCCTAGAAGTGACCGCCAATGTTTTCACAGCGGGCTGCAAGGGAACCAAGGAGCAGCACAAGCAGCAGTGCTTCAGCTTGCTCCTTCCGACTGCTAAGGGCACTTGGGAAGGCAAGCGACCGTCACCCACCTTCCTCTCCTAGTAGCCTGTAACGTGGTGCACACAAGAACGGCGCTTGTACCGCTTCCTTCACTGCCCTCGCCCATGCCTGGCGTCGCTTTCACTTGCTGTCGGCCAGAAGCCGCTGCAGGGGAACCACGCAGCCGGCCGTGTGCCGGCAGCCTAGAGCTGGAGAACGCTGCTTCTGCCCAAGCCCGCCTAGGGCGTGCACCTTTGTTCTCAGAGCTCCGTGCAACAGCCTGCCTCTCTCGCAGTTCGAATGGAAAACGAAAGTTTTCGCTTACGCCCTTCACAGAGATACGTTGTCAGAAAAGAATATCTTGTGGCCGGAGCTCAACTCTGCCGAGAGGAAGCTGCTCTTAGCACCGCATTGCAGAGGCACGTCTCGCTTCTTGACTTCGTGCTTAGCGCTCTCCAAATTCGCCGCTAGCTCCACGGTCCTTCTCAGCAGCAAGTAGCAGCGTTCGGAGAACATAGAGCTTCGCAAGGACCGAAGACCCGGAGGGACATATCGCACACGAAACTGTGGCAGGAGAGAGACGTGTTCTACATGGTCATTTCTCGTCATCCAGTTTGTGCCTCTGCTGCTTCTGCTGTTAGGAATCGCTCCTTGAAAGACGAGCGAGAGCGTCTTTCTGGGTGCATTGCACTGAGTGCTCCCTAAGGACTTTGCACTCGGAGCCGAGGCAACGGGGCGTGCTTGTCCGCAGAACTGAGAGCACGCTGTTGGGCAGAGCTGAAACTGACCGCTGGAGTTCAGCTCCCTCCGGACGCCAGGAAGCGAAGAACGAAGTCTCTTGCGAGCGGCGCAGTGCAGCGAAGAGCACACGAGCAGCCAAAGAGCTCCTTCACAATCGCTTTCACTTCTCATTGCTCTTGCTGCTTGGAAAAGCAGCACACAGCCGTTGCACGACAGGGCAAAATCTCGGGCAGCGCCCGTCCTCACTCCTTCGCTGTGCTGTACTCCATGCAGCTAGAGCGAAGCGACAAGGACGCGAGGAAGAAGAAGGCTTTCTCAAAGTAGCCCACTGTCAGCAGTCCTGAAAGAGCGCATCACACACGGCGTCTGGCTGCCCTCCGTTCTACATACTCGCGGCTCCCTTTGCCGACTTGCAAAAGTTGCTACCAGAGCAGAGGCGGCCAGATTGAAGAGGCAGTGCCTAGGTTCACCTTCTCCTTACTGCACGTAAGCCACGTCCAGCTCCTCGCTGCACTCTGGATTTCCCTTCTCCGCGGCACTCACCGTGGTGCTCTTTCGGGGCACCTCGGCGCATAGAAGAGATCGCCAATGTTTTCACAGCGGGCTGCAAGGGAAGCAAGGAGCAGCACAAGCAGCAGTGCTTCAGCTTGCTCCTTGCGACTGCAAAGGGCACTTGGGAAGGCAAGCGAGAGTCAACCACCTTCCTCTCCTCGTAGCCTGTAACGTGGTGCACACAAGCACGGCGCTTGTGCCGCTTCGTTCACCGCCCTCGCCGTCGCCCTCGCCTGCCGCCGCTTTCACTTCCCGGCTGCCAGAAGCCGCTGCAGGGGAACCACGCAGCCGGCCGTGTGCCGGCAGCCAAGAGCTCGAGAACGCTGCTTCTGCCCAAGCCCGCCTAGGGCGTGCACCTTTGTTCTCAGAGCTCCGTGCAACAGCCTGCCTCTCTCGCAGTTCGAATGGAAAACGAAAGTTTTCGCCTACGCCCTTCACAGAGATACGTTGTCAGACAAGAATGTCTTGTGGCCGGAGCTCAACTCTGCCGAGAGGAAGCTGTTCTTAGCACCGCATTGCAGAGGCACGTCTCGCTTCTTGACTTCGTGCTTAGCGCTCTCCAAATTCGCCGCTAGCTCCACGGTCCTTCTCAGCTGCAAGTAGCAGCGTTCGCAGTACATAGAGCTTGGCAAGGACCGAAGACCCGGAGGGACATATCGCACACGACAATGTGCCAGGAGAGAGACGTGTTCTACATGGTCATTTCTCGTCATCCAGTTTGTGCCTCTGCTGCTTCTGCTGTTAAGAATCGCTCCTTGAAAGACGAGCGAGAGCGTCTTTCTGGGTGCATTGCACTGAGAGCTCGCTAAGGACTTTGCACTCGGAGCCGAGGCAACAGGGCGTGCTTGTCCGCAGAACTGAGAGCACGCTGTTGGGCAGAGCTGAAATTGACCGCTGGAGTTCAGCTCCCTCCGGACGGTAGAAAGCGAAGAACGAAGTCGCTTGCGAGCGGCGCAGTGCAGCGAAGAGCACACGAGCAGCCAAAGAGCTCCTTCACAATCGCTTTCACTTCTCATTGCTCTTGCTGCTTGGAAAAGCAGCACACAGCCGTTGCACGCCAGGGCAAAATCTCGGGCAGCGCCCGTCCTCACTCCTTCGCTGTGCTGTACTCCATGCAGCTAGAGCGAAGCGACAAGGACGCGAGGAAGAAGAAGGCTTTCTTAAAGTAGCCCACTGTCAGCAGTCCTGAAAGAGCGCATCACACACGGCGTCTGGCTGCCCTCCGTTCTACATACTCGCGGCTCCCTCTGCCGACTTGCAAAAGTTGTTACCAGAGCAGAGGCGGCCAGATTGAAGAGGCAGTGCCTAGGTTCACCTTCTCCTTACTGCACGTAAGCCACGTCCAGCTCCTCGCTGCACTCTGGATTTCCGTTGTCCGCGGCACTTATCGTGGTGCTGTGTGCTACTCGGCGCCTGGAAGTGACAGCCAATGCTTTCACAGCGGGCTGCAAGGGAAGCAAGGAGCAGCACAAGCAGCAGTGCTTCAGCTTGCTCCTTCCGACTGCTAAGGGCACTTGGGAAGGCAAGCGACCGTCACCCACCTTCCTCTCCTAGTAGCCTGTAACGTGGTGCACACAAGCACGGCGCTTGTGCCGCTTCGTTCACCGCCCTCGCCGTCGCCCTCGCCTGCCGCCGCTTTCACTTCCCGGCTGCCAGAAGCCGCTGCAGGGGAACCACGCAGCCGGCCGTGTGCCGGCAGCCAAGAGCTCGAGAACGCTGCTTCTGCCCAAGCCCGCCTAGGGCGTGCACCTTTGTTCTCAGAGCTCCGTGCAACAGCCTGCCTCTCTCGCAGTTCGAATGGAAAACGAAAGCTTTTCGCCTACGCTCTTCAGAGAGATACGTTGTCAGACAAGAATGTCTTGTGGCCGGAGCTCAACTCTGCCGAGAGGAAGCTGCTCTTAGCACCGCATTGCAGAGGCACGTCTCGCTTCTTGACTTCGTGCTTAGCGCTCTCCAAATTCGCCGCTAGCTCCACGGTCCTTCTCAGCTGCAAGTAGCTGCGCTCGCAGTACATAGAGCTTGGCAAGGACCGAAGACCCGGAGGGACATATCGCACACGAAACTGTGGCAGGAGAGAGACGTGTTCTACATGGTCATTTCTCGTCATCCAGTTTGTGCCTCTGCTGCTTCTGCTGTTAAGAATCGCTCCTTGAAAGACGAGCGAGAGCGTCTTTCTGGGTGCATTGCACTGAGTGCTCGCTAAGGACTTTGCACTCGGAGCCGAGGCAACGGGGCGTGCTTGTCCGCAGAACTGAGAGCACGCTGTTGGGCAGAGCTGAAATTGACCGCTGGAGTTCAGCTCCCTCCGGACGCTAGAAAGCGAAGAACGAAGTCGCTTGCGAGCGGCGCAGTGCAGCGAAGAGCACACGAGCAGCCAAAGAGCTCCTTCACAATCGCTTTCACTTCTCAGTGCTCTTGCTGCTTGGAAAAGCAGCACACAGCCGTTGCACGCCAGGGCAAAAGCTGGGGCAGTGCCCGTCTTCACTGCTTCGCTGTGCTGTACTCCATGCAGCTAGAGCGAAGCGACAAGGACGCGAGGAAGAAGAAGGCTTTCTTAAAGTAGCCCACTGTCAGCAGTCCTGAAAGAGCGCATCACACACGGCGTCTGGCTGCCCTCCGTTCTACATACTCGCGGCTCCCTTTGCCGACTTGCAAAAGTTGTTACCAGAGCAGAGGCGGCCAGATTGAAGAGGCAGTGCCTAGGTTCACCTTCTCCTTACTGCACGTAAGCCACGTCCAGCTCCTCGCTGCACTCTGGATTTCCGTTCTCCGCGGCACTTATCGTGGTGCTGTGTGCTACACGGGGCCTAGAAGTGACCGCCAATGTTTTCACAGCGGGTTGCAAGGGAACCAAGGAGCAGCACAAGCAGCAGTGCTTCAGCTTGCTCCTTCCGACTGCTAAGGGCACTTGGGAAGGCAAGCGAGAGTCAACCACCTTCCTCTCCTAGTAGCCTCTAACGTGGTGCACACAAGCACGGCACATAGCCGCTTCGTTCACCGCCCTCGCCCTCGCCTACGCCTGGCTCCTCTTTCAATTGCCGGCGGCCAGAAGCCGCTGCAGGGGCGCCACATACCCAGCAGTGTGCCGGCAGCCAAGAGCTCGAGAACGCTTCTTCTGCCCAAGCCAGCCTAGGGCGTGCACCTTTGTTCTCAGAGCTCCGTGCAACAGCCTGCCTCTCTCGCAGTTCGAATGGAAAACGAAAGTTTTCGCCTACGCCCTTCACAGAGATACGTTGTCAGAAAAGAATATCTTGTGGCCGGAGCTCAACTCTGCCGAGAGGAAGCTGCTCTTAGCACCGCATTGCAGAGGCACGTCTCGCTTCTTGACTTCGTGCTTAGCGCTCTCCAAATTCGCCGCTAGCTCCACGGTCCTTCTCAGCTGCAAGTAGCAGCGTTCGCAGTACATAGAGCTTGGCAAGGACCGAAGACCCGGAGGGACATATCGCACACGAAACTGTGGCAGGAGAGAGACGTGTTCTACATGGTCATTTCTCGTCATCCAGTTTGTGCCTCTGCTGCTTCTGCTGTTAAGGATCGCTCCTTGAAAGACGAGCGAGAGCGTCTTTCTGGGTGCATTGCACTGAGTGCTCCCTAAGGACTTTGCACTCGGAGCCGAGGCAACGGGGCGTGCTTGTCCGCAGAACTGAGAGCACGCTGTTGGGCAGAGCTGAAACTGACCGCTGGAGTTCAGCTCCCTCCGGACGCCAGGAAGCGAAGAACGAAGTCTCTTGCGAGCGGCGCAGTGCAGCGAAGAGCACACGAGCAGCCAAAGAGCTCCTTCACAATCGCTTTCACTTCTCATTGCTCTTGCTGCTTGGAAAAGCAGCACACAGCCGTTGCACGACAGGGCAAAATCTCGGGCAGCGCCCGTCCTCACTCCTTCGCTGTGCTGTACTCCATGCAGCTAGAGCGAAGCGACAAGGACGCGAGGAAGAAGAAGGCTTTCTCAAAGTAGCCCACTGTCAGCAGTCCTGAAAGAGCGCATCACACACGGCGTCTGGCTGCCCTCCGTTCTACATACTCGCGGTTCCCTTTGCCGACTTGCAAAAGTTGCTACCAGAGCAGAGGCGGCCAGATTGAAGAGGCAGTGCCTAGGTTCACCTTCTCCTTACTGCACGTAAGCCACGTCCAGCTCCTCGCTGCACTCTGGATTTCCCTTCTCCGCGGCACTTATCGTGGTGCTCTTTCGGGGCACCTCGGCGCATAGAAGAGACCGCCAATGTTTTCACAGCGGGCTGCAAGGGAACCAAGGAGCAGCACAAGCAGCAGTGCTTCAGCTTGCTCCTTGCGACTGCAAAGGGCACTTGGGAAGGCAAGCGAGAGTCAACCACCTTCCTCTCCTAGTAGCCTGTAACGTGGTGCACACAAGCACGGCGCTTGTGCCGCTTCGTTCACCGCCCTCGCCGTCGCCCTCGCCTGCCGCCGCTTTCACTTCCCGGCTGCCAGAAGCCGCTGCAGGGGAACCACGCAGCCGGCCGTGTGCCGGCAGCCAAGAGCTCGAGAACGCTGCTTCTGCCCAAGCCCGCCTAGGGCGTGCACCTTTGTTCTCAGAGCTCCGTGCAACAGCCTGCCTCTCTCGCAGTTCGAATGGAAAACGAAAGTTTTCGCCTACGCCCTTCACAGAGATACGTTGTCAGAAAAGAATGTCTTGTGGCCGGAGCTCAACTCTGCCGAGAGGAAGCTGTTCTTAGCACCGCATTGCAGAGGCACGTCTCGCTTCTTGACTTCGTGCTTAGCGCTCTCCAAATTCGCCGCTAGCTCCACGGTCCTTCTCAGCTGCAAGTAGCAGCGTTCGCAGTACATAGAGCTTGGCAAGGACCGAAGACCCGGAGGGACATATCGCACACGACAATGTGCCAGGAGAGAGACGTGTTCTACATGGTCATTTCTCGTCATCCAGTTTGTGCCTCTGCTGCTTCTGCTGTTAAGAATCGCTCCTTGAAAGACGAGCGAGAGCGTCTTTCTGGGTGCATTGCACTGAGTGAGTGCTCGCTAAGGACTTTGCACTCGGAGCCGAGGCAACAGGGCGTGCTTGTCCGCAGAACTGAGAGCACGCTGTTGGGCAGAGCTGAAATTGACCGCTGGAGTTCAGCTCCCTCCGGACGGTAGAAAGCGAAGAACGAAGTCGCTTGCGAGCGGCGCAGTGCAGCGAAGAGCACACGAGCAGCCAAAGAGCTCCTTCACAATCGCTTTCACTTCTCATTGCTCTTGCTGCTTGGAAAAGCAGCACACAGCCGTTGCACGACAGGGCAAAATCTCGGGCAGCGCCCGTCCTCACTCCTTCGCTGTGCTGTACTCCATGCAGCTAGAGCGAAGCGACAAGGACGCGAGGAAGAAGAAGGCTTTCTCAAAGTAGCCCACTGTCAGCAGTCCTGAAAGAGCGCATCACACACGGCGTCTGGCTGCCCTCCGTTCTACATACTCGCGGCTCCCTTTGCCGACTTGCAAAAGTTGCTACCAGAGCAGAGGCGGCCAGATTGAAGAGGCAGTGCCTAGGTTCACCTTCTCCTTACTGCACGTAAGCCACGTCCAGCTCCTCGCTGCACTCTGGATTTCCCTTCTCCGCGGCACTCACCGTGGCGCTCTGTCGGGGCACCTCGGCGCATAGAAGAGACCGCCAATGTTTTCACAGCGGGCTGCAAGGGAACCAAGGAGCAGCACAAGCAGCAGTGCTTCAGCTTGCTCCTTGCGACTGCAAAGGGCACTTGGGAAGGCAAGCGACCGTCACCCACCTTCCTCTCTTAGTAGCCTGTAACGTGGTGCACACAAGCACGGCGCTTGTACCGCTTCCTTCACTGCCCTCGCCCATGCCTGGCGTCGCTTTCACTTGCTGTCGGCCTGAAGCCGCTGCAGGGGAACCACGCAGCCGGCCGTGTGCCGGCAGCCTAGAGCTGGAGAACGCTGCTTCTGCCCAAGCCCGCCTAGGGCGTGCACCTTTGTTCTCAGAGCTCCGTGCAACAGCCTGCCTCTCTCGCAGTTCGAATGGAAAACGAAAGTTTTCACTTACGCCCTTCACAGAGATACGTTGTCAGAAAAGAATGTCTTGTGGCCGGAGCTCAACTCTGCCGAGAGGAAGCTGCTCTTAGCACCGCATTGCAGAGGCACGTCTCGCTTCTTGACTTTGTGCTTAGCGCTCTCCAAATTCGCCGCTAGCTCCACGGTCCTTCTCAGCAGCAAGTAGCAGCGTTCGCAGAACATAGAGCTTCGCAAGGACCGAAGACCCGGAGGGACGTATCGCACACGACAATGTGCCAGGACAGAGACGTGTTCTACATTGTCCCTTCTCGTCATCCAGTTTGTGCCTCTGCTGCTTGTGCTGTTAGGAATCGCTCCTTGAAAGACGAGCGAGAGCGTCTTTCTGGGTGCATTGCACTGAGTGAGTGCTCGCTAGGGACTTTGCACTCGGAGCCGAGGCAACGGGGCGTGCTTGTCCGCAGAACTGAGAGCACGCTGTTGGGCAGAGCTGAAACTGACCGCTGGAGTTCAGCTCCCTCCGGACGCCAGGAAGCGAAGAACGAAGTCTCTTGCGAGCGGCGCAGTGCAGCGAAGAGCACACGAGCAGCCAAAGAGCTCCTTCACAATCGCTTTCACTTCTCATTGCTCTTGCTGCTTGGAAAAGCAGCACACAGCCGTTGCACGACAGGGCAAAATCTCGGGCAGCGCCCGTCCTCACTCCTTCGCTGTGCTGTACTCCATGCAGCTAGAGCGAAGCGACAAGGACGCGAGGAAGAAGAAGGCTTTCTCAAAGTAGCCCACTGTCAGCAGTCCTGAAAGAGCGCATCACACACGGCGTCTGGCTGCCCTCCGTTCTACATACTCGCGGTTCCCTTTGCCGACTTGCAAAAGTTGCTACCAGAGCAGAGGCGGCCAGATTGAAGAGGCAGTGCCTAGGTTCACCTTCTCCTTACTGCACGTAAGCCACGTCCAGCTCCTCGCTGCACTCTGGATTTCCCTTCTCCGCGGCACTTATCGTGGTGCTCTTTCGGGGCACCTCGGCGCATAGAAGAGACCGCCAATGTTTTCACAGCGGGCTGCAAGGGAACCAAGGAGCAGCACAAGCAGCAGTGCTTCAGCTTGCTCCTTGCGACTGCAAAGGGCACTTGGGAAGGCAAGCGAGAGTCAACCACCTTCCTCTCCTAGTAGCCTGTAACGTGGTGCACACAAGCACGGCGCTTGTGCCGCTTCGTTCACCGCCCTCGCCGTCGCCCTCGCCTGCCGCCGCTTTCACTTCCCGGCTGCCAGAAGCCGCTGCAGGGGAACCACGCAGCCGGCCGTGTGCCGGCAGCCAAGAGCTCGAGAACGCTGCTTCTGCCCAAGCCCGCCTAGGGCGTGCACCTTTGTTCTCAGAGCTCCGTGCAACAGCCTGCCTCTCTCGCAGTTCGAATGGAAAACGAAAGTTTTCGCCTACGCCCTTCACAGAGATACGTTGTCAGAAAAGAATGTCTTGTGGCCGGAGCTCAACTCTGCCGAGAGGAAGCTGTTCTTAGCACCGCATTGCAGAGGCACGTCTCGCTTCTTGACTTCGTGCTTAGCGCTCTCCAAATTCGCCGCTAGCTCCACGGTCCTTCTCAGCTGCAAGTAGCAGCGTTCGCAGTACATAGAGCTTGGCAAGGACCGAAGACCCGGAGGGACATATCGCACACGACAATGTGCCAGGAGAGAGACGTGTTCTACATGGTCATTTCTCGTCATCCAGTTTGTGCCTCTGCTGCTTCTGCTGTTAAGAATCGCTCCTTGAAAGACGAGCGAGAGCGTCTTTCTGGGTGCATTGCACTGAGTGAGTGCTCGCTAAGGACTTTGCACTCGGAGCCGAGGCAACAGGGCGTGCTTGTCCGCAGAACTGAGAGCACGCTGTTGGGCAGAGCTGAAATTGACCGCTGGAGTTCAGCTCCCTCCGGACGGTAGAAAGCGAAGAACGAAGTCGCTTGCGAGCGGCGCAGTGCAGCGAAGAGCACACGAGCAGCCAAAGAGCTCCTTCACAATCGCTTTCACTTCTCATTGCTCTTGCTGCTTGGAAAAGCAGCACACAGCCGTTGCACGACAGGGCAAAATCTCGGGCAGCGCCCGTCCTCACTCCTTCGCTGTGCTGTACTCCATGCAGCTAGAGCGAAGCGACAAGGACGCGAGGAAGAAGAAGGCTTTCTCAAAGTAGCCCACTGTCAGCAGTCCTGAAAGAGCGCATCACACACGGCGTCTGGCTGCCCTCCGTTCTACATACTCGCGGCTCCCTTTGCCGACTTGCAAAAGTTGCTACCAGAGCAGAGGCGGCCAGATTGAAGAGGCAGTGCCTAGGTTCACCTTCTCCTTACTGCACGTAAGCCACGTCCAGCTCCTCGCTGCACTCTGGATTTCCCTTCTCCGCGGCACTCACCGTGGCGCTCTGTCGGGGCACCTCGGCGCATAGAAGAGACCGCCAATGTTTTCACAGCGGGCTGCAAGGGAACCAAGGAGCAGCACAAGCAGCAGTGCTTCAGCTTGCTCCTTGCGACTGCAAAGGGCACTTGGGAAGGCAAGCGACCGTCACCCACCTTCCTCTCTTAGTAGCCTGTAACGTGGTGCACACAAGCACGGCGCTTGTACCGCTTCCTTCACTGCCCTCGCCCATGCCTGGCGTCGCTTTCACTTGCTGTCGGCCTGAAGCCGCTGCAGGGGAACCACGCAGCCGGCCGTGTGCCGGCAGCCTAGAGCTCGAGAACGCTGCTTCTGCCCAAGCCCGCCTAGGGCGTGCACCTTTGTTCTCAGAGCTCCGTGCAACAGCCTGCCTCTCTCGCAGTTCGAATGGAAAACGAAAGTTTTCACTTACGCCCTTCACAGAGATACGTTGTCAGAAAAGAATGTCTTGTGGCCGGAGCTCAACTCTGCCGAGAGGAAGCTGCTCTTAGCACCGCATTGCAGAGGCACGTCTCGCTTCTTGACTTTGTGCTTAGCGCTCTCCAAATTCGCCGCTAGCTCCACGGTCCTTCTCAGCAGCAAGTAGCAGCGTTCGCAGAACATAGAGCTTCGCAAGGACCGAAGACCCGGAGGGACGTATCGCACACGACAATGTGCCAGGACAGAGACGTGTTCTACATTGTCCCTTCTCGTCATCCAGTTTGTGCCTCTGCTGCTTGTGCTGTTAGGAATCGCTCCTTGAAAGACGAGCGAGAGCGTCTTTCTGGGTGCATTGCACTGAGTGAGTGCTCGCTAGGGACTTTGCACTCGGAGCCAAGGCAACAGGGCGTGCTTGTCCGCAGAACTGAGAGCGCGCTGTTGGGCAGAGCTGAAACTGACCGCTGGAGTTCAGCTCTCTCCGGACGGCAGACGCCGAAGAACGAAGCCGCTTGCGAGCGGCGCAGTGCAGCGAAGAGCACACGAGCAGCCAAAGAGCTCCTTCACAATCGCTTTCACTTCTCATTGCTCTTGCTGCTTGGAAAAGCAGCACACAGCCGTTGCACGCCAGGGCAAAATCTCGGGCAGCGCCCGTCCTCACTCCTTCGCTGTGCTGTACTCCATGCAGCTAGAGCGAAGCGACAAGGACGCGAGGAAGAAGAAGGCTTTCTCAAAGTAGCCCACTGTCAGCAGTCCTGAAAGAGCGCATCACACACGGCGTCTGGCTGCCCTCCGTTCTACATACTCGCGGCTCCCTTTGCCGACTTGCAAAAGTTGCTACCAGAGCAGAGGCGGCCAGATTGAAGAGGCAGTGCCTAGGTTCACCTTCTCCTTACTGCACGTAAGCCACGTCCAGCTCCTCGCTGCACTCTGGATTTCCCTTCTCCGCGGCACTCACCGTGGCGCTCTGTCGGGGCACCTCGGCGCATAGAAGAGACCGCCAATGTTTTCACAGCGGGCTGCAAGGGAACCAAGGAGCAGCACAAGCAGCAGTGCTTCAGCTTGCTCCTTGCGACTGCAAAGGGCACTTGGGAAGGCAAGCGACCGTCACCCACCTTCCTCTCTTAGTAGCCTGTAACGTGGTGCACACAAGCACGGCGCTTGTACCGCTTCCTTCACTGCCCTCGCCCATGCCTGGCGTCGCTTTCACTTGCTGTCGGCCTGAAGCCGCTGCAGGGGAACCACGCAGCCGGCCGTGTGCCGGCAGCCTAGAGCTCGAGAACGCTGCTTCTGCCCAAGCCCGCCTAGGGCGTGCACCTTTGTTCTCAGAGCTCCGTGCAACAGCCTGCCTCTCTCGCAGTTCGAATGGAAAACGAAAGTTTTCGCTTACGCCCTTCACAGAGATACGTTGTCAGAAAAGAATGTCTTGTGGCCGGAGCTCAACTCTGCCGAGAGGAAGCTGCTCTTAGCACCGCATTGCAGAGGCACGTCTCGCTTCTTGACTTTGTGCTTAGCGCTCTCCAAATTCGCCGCTAGCTCCACGGTCCTTCTCAGCAGCAAGTAGCAGCGTTCGCAGAACATAGAGCTTCGCAAGGACCGAAGACCCGGAGGGACGTATCGCACACGACAATGTGCCAGGACAGAGACGTGTTCTACATTGTCCCTTCTCGTCATCCAGTTTGTGCCTCTGCTGCTTGTGCTGTTAGGAATCGCTCCTTGAAAGACGAGCGAGAGCGTCTTTCTGGGTGCATTGCACTGAGTGAGTGCTCGCTAGGGACTTTGCACTCGGAGCCAAGGCAACAGGGCGTGCTTGTCCGCAGAACTGAGAGCGCGCTGTTGGGCAGAGCTGAAACTGACCGCTGGAGTTCAGCTCTCTCCGGACGGCAGACGCCGAAGAACGAAGCCGCTTGCGAGCGGCGCAGTGCAGCGAAGAGCACACGAGCAGCCAAAGAGCTCCTTCACAATCGCTTTCACTTCTCATTGCTCTTGCTGCTTGGAAAAGCAGCACACAGCCGTTGCACGCCAGGGCAAAAGCTGGGGCAGTGTCCGTCTTCACTCCTTCGCTGTGCTGTACTCCATGCAGCTAGAACGAAGCGAGAAGGACGCGAAGACGAAGAAGGCGTTCTTAAAGTAGCCCCTTGTCAGCAGTCCTGAAAGGGCGCATAACACACGGCGTCTCGCTGCCCTCCGTTCTACATACTCGCGGCTCCCTCTGCCGACTTGCAAAAGTTGTTACCAGAGCAGAGGCCGCCAGATTGAAGAGGCTGTGCCTAAGTTCACCTTTTCCTTACTGCACGTAAGCCACGTCCAGCTCCTCGCTGCACTCTGGATTTCCCTTCTCCGCGGCACTTAGCGTGGTGCTGTGTGCTACACGGGGCCTAGAAGTGACCGCCAATGTTTTCACAGCGGGCTGCAAGGGAACCAAGGAGCAGCACAAGCAGCAGTGCTTCAGCTTGCTCCTTCCGACTGCTAAGGGCACTTGGGAAGGCAAGCGACCGTCACCCACCTTCCTCTCCTAGTAGCCTGTAACGTGGTGCACACAAGAACGGCGCTTGTACCGCTTCCTTCACTGCCCTCGCCCATGCCTGGCGTCGCTTTCACTTGCTGTCGGCCAGAAGCCGCTGCAGGGGAACCACGCAGCCGGCCGTGTGCCGGCAGCCTAGAGCTGGAGAACGCTGCTTCTGCCCAAGCCCGCCTAGGGCGTGCACCTTTGTTCTCAGAGCTCCGTGCAACAGCCTGCCTCTCTCGCAGTTCGAATGGAAAACGAAAGTTTTCGCTTACGCCCTTCACAGAGATACGTTGTCAGAAAAGAATATCTTGTGGCCGGAGCTCAACTCTGCCGAGAGGAAGCTGCTCTTAGCACCGCATTGCAGAGGCACGTCTCGCTTCTTGACTTCGTGCTTAGCGCTCTCCAAATTCGCCGCTAGCTCCACGGTCCTTCTCAGCAGCAAGTAGCAGCGTTCGGAGAACATAGAGCTTCGCAAGGACCGAAGACCCGGAGGGACATATCGCACACGAAACTGTGGCAGGAGAGAGACGTGTTCTACATGGTCATTTCTCGTCATCCAGTTTGTGCCTCTGCTGCTTGTGCTGTTAGGAATCGCTCCTTGAAAGACGAGCGAGAGCGTCTTTCTGGGTGCATTGCACTGAGTGCTCGCTAAGGACTTTGCACTCGGAGCCGAGGCAACGGGGCGTGCTTGTCCGCAGAACTGAGAGCACGCTGTTGGGCAGAGCTGAAACTGACCGCTGGAGTTCAGCTCCCTCCGGACGCCAGGAAGCGAAGAACGAAGTCTCTTGCGAGCGGCGCAGTGCAGCGAAGAGCACACGAGCAGCCAAAGAGCTCCTTCACAATCGCTTTCACTTCTCATTGCTCTTGCTGCTTGGAAAAGCAGCACACAGCCGTTGCACGACAGGGCAAAATCTCGGGCAGCGCCCGTCCTCACTCCTTCGCTGTGCTGTACTCCATGCAGCTAGAGCGAAGCGACAAGGACGCGAGGAAGAAGAAGGCTTTCTCAAAGTAGCCCACTGTCAGCAGTCCTGAAAGAGCGCATCACACACGGCGTCTGGCTGCCCTCCGTTCTACATACTCGCGGCTCCCTTTGCCGACTTGCAAAAGTTGCTACCAGAGCAGAGGCGGCCAGATTGAAGAGGCAGTGCCTAGGTTCACCTTCTCCTTACTGCACGTAAGCCACGTCCAGCTCCTCGCTGCACTCTGGATTTCCCTTCTCCGCGGCACTCACCGTGGTGCTCTTTCGGGGCACCTCGGCGCATAGAAGAGATCGCCAATGTTTTCACAGCGGGCTGCAAGGGAAGCAAGGAGCAGCACAAGCAGCAGTGCTTCAGCTTGCTCCTTGCGACTGCAAAGGGCACTTGGGAAGGCAAGCGAGAGTCAACCACCTTCCTCTCCTCGTAGCCTGTAACGTGGTGCACACAAGCACGGCGCTTGTGCCGCTTCGTTCACCGCCCTCGCCGTCGCCCTCGCCTGCCGCCGCTTTCACTTCCCGGCTGCCAGAAGCCGCTGCAGGGGAACCACGCAGCCGGCCGTGTGCCGGCAGCCAAGAGCTCGAGAACGCTGCTTCTGCCCAAGCCCGCCTAGGGCGTGCACCTTTGTTCTCAGAGCTCCGTGCAACAGCCTGCCTCTCTCGCAGTTCGAATGGAAAACGAAAGTTTTCGCCTACGCCCTTCACAGAGATACGTTGTCAGAAAAGAATGTCTTGTGGCCGGAGCTCAACTCTGCCGAGAGGAAGCTGTTCTTAGCACCGCATTGCAGAGGCACGTCTCGCTTCTTGACTTCGTGCTTAGCGCTCTCCAAATTCGCCGCTAGCTCCACGGTCCTTCTCAGCTGCAAGTAGCAGCGTTCGCAGTACATAGAGCTTGGCAAGGACCGAAGACCCGGAGGGACATATCGCACACGACAATGTGCCAGGAGAGAGACGTGTTCTACATGGTCATTTCTCGTCATCCAGTTTGTGCCTCTGCTGCTTCTGCTGTTAAGAATCGCTCCTTGAAAGACGAGCGAGAGCGTCTTTCTGGGTGCATTGCACTGAGTGCTCGCTAAGGACTTTGCACTCGGAGCCGAGGCAACAGGGCGTGCTTGTCCGCAGAACTGAGAGCACGCTGTTGGGCAGAGCTGAAATTGACCGCTGGAGTTCAGCTCCCTCCGGACGGTAGAAAGCGAAGAACGAAGTCGCTTGCGAGCGGCGCAGTGCAGCGAAGAGCACACGAGCAGCCAAAGAGCTCCTTCACAATCGCTTTCACTTCTCATTGCTCTTGCTGCTTGGAAAAGCAGCACACAGCCGTTGCACGACAGGGCAAAATCTCGGGCAGCGCCCGTCCTCACTCCTTCGCTGTGCTGTACTCCATGCAGCTAGAGCGAAGCGACAAGGACGCGAGGAAGAAGAAGGCTTTCTTAAAGTAGCCCACTGTCAGCAGTCCTGAAAGAGCGCATCACACACGGCGTCTGGCTGCCCTCCGTTCTACATACTCGCGGCTCCCTCTGCCGACTTGCAAAAGTTGTTACCAGAGCAGAGGCGGCCAGATTGAAGAGGCAGTGCCTAGGTTCACCTTCTCCTTACTGCACGTAAGCCACGTCCAGCTCCTCGCTGCACTCTGGATTTCCGTTCTCCGCGGCACTTATCGTGGTGCTGTGTGCTACTCGGCGCCTGGAAGTGACAGCCAATGCTTTCACAGCGGGCTGCAAGGGAAGCAAGGAGCAGCACAAGCAGCAGTGCTTCAGCTTGCTCCTTCCGACTGCTAAGGGCACTTGGGAAGGCAAGCGACCGTCACCCACCTTCCTCTCCTAGTAGCCTGTAACGTGGTGCACACAAGCACGGCGCTTGTGCCGCTTCGTTCACCGCCCTCGCCGTCGCCCTCGCCTGCCGCCGCTTTCACTTCCCGGCTGCCAGAAGCCGCTGCAGGGGAACCACGCAGCCGGCCGTGTGCCGGCAGCCAAGAGCTCGAGAACGCTGCTTCTGCCCAAGCCCGCCTAGGGCGTGCACCTTTGTTCTCAGAGCTCCGTGCAACAGCCTGCCTCTCTCGCAGTTCGAATGGAAAACGAAAGCTTTTCGCCTACGCTCTTCAGAGAGATACGTTGTCAGACAAGAATGTCTTGTGGCCGGAGCTCAACTCTGCCGAGAGGAAGCTGCTCTTAGCACCGCATTGCAGAGGCACGTCTCGCTTCTTGACTTCGTGCTTAGCGCTCTCCAAATTCGCCGCTAGCTCCACGGTCCTTCTCAGCTGCAAGTAGCTGCGCTCGCAGTACATAGAGCTTGGCAAGGACCGAAGACCCGGAGGGACATATCGCACACGAAACTGTGGCAGGAGAGAGACGTGTTCTACATGGTCATTTCTCGTCATCCAGTTTGTGCCTCTGCTGCTTCTGCTGTTAAGAATCGCTCCTTGAAAGACGAGCGAGAGCGTCTTTCTGGGTGCATTGCACTGAGTGCTCGCTAAGGACTTTGCACTCGGAGCCGAGGCAACGGGGCGTGCTTGTCCGCAGAACTGAGAGCACGCTGTTGGGCAGAGCTGAAATTGACCGCTGGAGTTCAGCTCCCTCCGGACGCTAGAAAGCGAAGAACGAAGTCGCTTGCGAGCGGCGCAGTGCAGCGAAGAGCACACGAGCAGCCAAAGAGCTCCTTCACAATCGCTTTCACTTCTCATTGCTCTTGCTGCTTGGAAAAGCAGCACACAGCCGTTGCACGACAGGGCAAAATCTCGGGCAGCGCCCGTCCTCACTCCTTCGCTGTGCTGTACTCCATGCAGCTAGAGCGAAGCGACAAGGACGCGAGGAAGATGAAGACGACGTTCTTAAAGAAGACCCCTAGCAGCAGCCGTGAAAGGGCGCATCACACACGGCGTCTGGCTGCCCTCCGTTCTACATACTCGCGGTTCCCTTTGCCGACTTGCAAAAGTTGCTACCAGAGCAGAGGCGGCCAGATTGAAGAGGCAGTGCCTAGGTTCACCTTCTCCTTACTGCACGTAAGCCACGTCCAGCTCCTCGCTGCACTCTGGATTTCCCTTCTCCGCGGCACTTATCGTGGTGCTCTTTCGGGGCACCTCGGCGCATAGAAGAGACCGCCAATGTTTTCACAGCGGGCTGCAAGGGAACCAAGGAGCAGCACAAGCAGCAGTGCTTCAGCTTGCTCCTTCCGACTGCTAAGGGCACTTGGGAAGGCAAGTGACCGTCACCCACCTTCCTCTCCTAGTAGCCTGTAACGTGGTGCACACAAGCACGGCGCTTGTGCCGCTTCGTTCACCGCCCTCGCCGTCGCCCTCGCCTGCCGCCGCTTTCACTTCCCGGCTGCCAGAAGCCGCTGCAGGGGAACCACGCAGCCGGCCGTGTGCCGGCAGCCAAGAGCTCGAGAACGCTGCTTCTGCCCAAGCCCGCCTAGGGCGTGCACCTTTGTTCTCAGAGCTCCGTGCAACAGCCTGCCTCTCTCGCAGTTCGAATGGAAAACGAAAGCTTTTCGCCTACGCCCTTCAGAGAGAGACGTTGTCAGAAAAGAATGTCTTGTGACCGGAGCTCAACTCTGATGAGAGGAAGCTGCTCTTAGCACCGCATTGCAGAGGCACGTCTCGCTTCTTGACTTTGTGCTTAGCGCTCTCCAAATTCGCCGCTAGCTCCACGGTCCTTCTCAGCAGCAAGTAGCAGCGTTCGCAGAACATAGAGCTTCGCAAGGACCGAAGACCCGGAGGGACGTATCGCACACGAAACTCTGGCAGGAGAGAGACGTGTTCTACATGGTCATTTCTCGTCATCCAGTTTGTGCCTCTGCTGCTTCTGCTGTTAAGGATCGCTCCTTGAAAGACGAGCGAGAGCGTCTTTCTGGGTGCATTGCACTGAGTGCTCCCTAAGGACTTTGCACTCGGAGCCGAGGCAACAGGGCGTGCTTGTCCGCAGAACTGAGAGCACGCTGTTGGGCAGAGCTGAAACTGACCGCTGGAGTTCAGCTCCCTCCGGACGCCAGGAAGCGAAGAACGAAGTCTCTTGCGAGCGGCGCAGTGCAGCGAAGAGCACACGAGCAGCCAAAGAGCTCCTTCACAATCGCTTTCACTTCTCATTGCTCTTGCTGCTTGGAAAAGCAGCACACAGCCGTTGCACGACAGGGCAAAATCTCGGGCAGCGCCCGTCCTCACTCCTTCGCTGTGCTGTACTCCATGCAGCTAGAGCGAAGCGACAAGGACGCGAGGAAGAAGAAGGCTTTCTCAAAGTAGCCCACTGTCAGCAGTCCTGAAAGAGCGCATCACACACGGCGTCTGGCTGCCCTCCGTTCTACATACTCGCGGTTCCCTTTGCCGACTTGCAAAAGTTGCTACCAGAGCAGAGGCGGCCAGATTGAAGAGGCAGTGCCTAGGTTCACCTTCTCCTTAGGAACTGCACGTAAGCCACGTCCAGCTCCTCGCTGCACTCTGGATTTCCGTTCTCCGCGGCACTTATCGTGGTGCTCTTTCGGGGCACCTCGGCGCATAGAAGAGACCGCCAATGTTTTCACAGCGGGCTGCAAGGGAACCAAGGAGCAGCACAAGCAGCAGTGCTTCAGCTTGCTCCTTGCGACTGCAAAGGGCACTTGGGAAGGCAAGCGAGAGTCAACCACCTTCCTCTCCTCGTAGCCTGTAACGTGGTGCACACAAGCACGGCGCTTGTACCGCTTCCTTCACTGCCCTCGCCCATGCCTGGCGTCGCTTTCACTTGCTGTCGGCCTGAAGCCGCTGCAGGGGAACCACGCAGCCGGCCGTGTGCCGGCAGCCTAGAGCTCGAGAACGCTGCTTCTGCCCAAGCCCGCCTAGGGCGTGCACCTTTGTTCTCAGAGCTCCGTGCAACAGCCTGCCTCTCTCGCAGTTCGAATGGAAAACGAAAGTTTTCGCTTACGCCCTTCACAGAGATACGTTGTCAGAAAAGAATGTCTTGTGGCCGGAGCTCAACTCTGCCGAGAGGAAGCTGCTCTTAGCACCGCATTGCAGAGGCACGTCTCGCTTCTTGACTTTGTGCTTAGCGCTCTCCAAATTCGCCGCTAGCTCCACGGTCCTTCTCAGCAGCAAGTAGCAGCGTTCGCAGAACATAGAGCTTCGCAAGGACCGAAGACCCGGAGGGACGTATCGCACACGACAATGTGCCAGGACAGAGACGTGTTCTACATTGTCCCTTCTCGTCATCCAGTTTGTGCCTCTGCTGCTTGTGCTGTTAGGAATCGCTCCTTGAAAGACGAGCGAGAGCGTCTTTCTGGGTGCATTGCACTGAGTGAGTGCTCGCTAGGGACTTTGCACTCGGAGCCAAGGCAACAGGGCGTGCTTGTCCGCAGAACTGAGAGCACGCTGTTGGGCAGAGCTGAAACTGACCGCTGGAGTTCAGCTCTCTCCGGACGGCAGACGCCGAAGAACGAAGCCGCTTGCGAGCGGCGCAGTGCAGCGAAGAGCACACGAGCAGCCAAAGAGCTCCTTCACAATCGCTTTCACTTCTCATTGCTCTTGCTGCTTGGAAAAGCAGCACACAGCCGTTGCACGCCAGGGCAAAAGCTGGGGCAGTGTCCGTCTTCACTCCTTCGCTGTGCTGTACTCCATGCAGCTAGAACGAAGCGAGAAGGACGCGAAGACGAAGAAGGCGTTCTTAAAGTAGCCCCTTGTCAGCAGCCCTGAAAGGGCGCATAACACACGGCGTCTCGCTGCCCTCCGTTCTACATACTCGCGGCTCCCTCTGCCGACTTGCAAAAGTTGTTACCAGAGCAGAGGCCGCCAGATTGAAGAGGCTGTGCCTAAGTTCACCTTCTCCTTACTGCACGTAAGCCACGTCCAGCTCCTCGCTGCACTCTGGATTTCCCTTCTCCGCGGCACTTAGCGTGGTGCTGTGTGCTACACGGGGCCTAGAAGTGACCGCCAATGTTTTCACAGCGGGTTGCAAGGGAACCAAGGAGCAGCACAAGCAGCAGTGCTTCAGCTTGCTCCTTCCGACTGCTAAGGGCACTTGGGAAGGCAAGCGAGAGTCAACCACCTTCCTCTCCTAGTAGCCTCTAACGTGGTGCACACAAGCACGGCACATAGCCGCTTCGTTCACCGCCCTCGCCCTCGCCTACGCCTGGCTCCTCTTTCAATTGCTGGCGGCCAGAAGCCGCTGCAGGGGCGCCACATACCCAGCAGTGTGCCGGCAGCCAAGAGCTCGAGAACGCTTCTTCTGCCCAAGCCAGCCTAGGGCGTGCACCTTTGTTCTCAGAGCTCCGTGCAACAGCCTGCCTCTCTCGCAGTTCGAATGGAAAACGAAAGTTTTCGCCTACGCCCTTCACAGAGATACGTTGTCAGAAAAGAATATCTTGTGGCCGGAGCTCAACTCTGCCGAGAGGAAGCTGCTCTTAGCACCGCATTGCAGAGGCACGTCTCGCTTCTTGACTTCGTGCTTAGCGCTCTCCAAATTCGCCGCTAGCTCCACGGTCCTTCTCATCTGCAAGTAGCAGCGTTCGCAGTACATAGAGCTTGGCAAGGACCGAAGACCCGGAGGGACATATCGCACACGAAACTGTGGCAGGAGAGAGACGTGTTCTACATGGTCATTTCTCGTCATCCAGTTTGTGCCTCTGCTGCTTCTGCTGTTAGGAATCGCTCCTTGAAAGACGAGCGAGAGCGTCTTTCTGGGTGCATTGCACTGAGTGAGTGCTCGCTAAGGACTTTGCACTCGGAGCCGAGGCAACGGGGCGTGCTTGTCCGCAGAACTGAGAGCACGCTGTTGGGCAGAACTGAAACTGACCGCTGGAGTTCAGCTGTCTCCGGACAGCAGACGCCGAAGAACGAAGCCTCTTGCGAGCGGCGCAGTGCAGCGAAGAGCACACGAGCAGCCAAAGAGCTCCTTCACAATCGCTTTCACTTCTCATTGCTCTTGCTGCTTGGAAAAGCAGCACACAGCCGTTGCACGACAGGGCAAAATCTCGGGCAGCGCCCGTCCTCACTCCTTCGCTGTGCTGTACTCCATGCAGCTAGAGCGAAGCGACAAGGACGCGAGGAAGATGAAGACGACGTTCTTAAAGAAGACCCCTAGCAGCAGCCGTGAAAGGGCGCATAACACACGGCGTCTCGCTGCCCTCCGTTCTACATACTCGCAGCTCCCTCTGCCGACTTGCAAAAGTTGCTACCAGAGCAGAGGCGGCCAGATTGAAGAGGCAGTGCCTAGGTTCACCTTCTCCTTACTGCACGTAAGCCACGTCCAGCTCCTCGCTGCACTCTGGATTTTCGTTCTCCGCGGCACTTATCGTGGTGCTGTGTGCTACTCGGCTCCTGGAAGTGACAGCCAATGCTTTCACAGCGGGCTGCAAGGGAACCAAGGAGCAGCACAAGCAGCAGTGCTTCAGCTTGCTCCTTCCGACTGCTAAGGGCACTTGGGAAGGCAAGTGACCGTCACCCACCTTCCTCTCCTAGTAGCCTGTAACGTGGTGCACACAAGCACGGCGCTTGTGCCGCTTCGTTCACCGCCCTCGCCGTCGCCCTCGCCTGCCGCCGCTTTCAATTCCCGGCTGCCAGAAGCCGCTGCAGGGGAACCACGCAGCCGGCCGTGTGCCGGCAGCCAAGAGCTCGAGAACGCTGCTTCTGCCCAAGCCCGCCTAGGGCGTGCACCTTTGTTCTCAGAGCTCCGTGCAACAGCCTGCCTCTCTCGCAGTTCGAATGGAAAACGAAAGCTTTTCGCCTACGCCCTTCAGAGAGAGACGTTGTCAGAAAAGAATGTCTTGTGACCGGAGCTCAACTCTGATGAGAGGAAGCTGCTCTTAGCACCGCATTGCAGAGGCACGTCTCGCTTCTTGACTTTGTGCTTAGCGCTCTCCAAATTCGCCGCTAGCTCCACGGTCCTTCTCAGCAGCAAGTAGCAGCGTTCGCAGAACATAGAGCTTCGCAAGGACCGAAGACCCGGAGGGACGTATCGCACACGAAACTCTGGCAGGAGAGAGACGTGTTCTACATGGTCATTTCTCGTCATCCAGTTTGTGCCTCTGCTGCTTCTGCTGTTAAGGATCGCTCCTTGAAAGACGAGCGAGAGCGTCTTTCTGGGTGCATTGCACTGAGTGCTCCCTAAGGACTTTGCACTCGGAGCCGAGGCAACAGGGCGTGCTTGTCCGCAGAACTGAGAGCACGCTGTTGGGCAGAGCTGAAATTGACCGCTGGAGTTCAGCTCCCTCCGGACGCCAGGAAGCGAAGAACGAAGTCTCTTGCGAGCGGCGCAGTGCAGCGAAGAGCACACGAGCAGCCAAAGAGCTCCTTCACAATCGCTTTCACTTCTCAGTGCTCTTGCTGCTTGGAAAAGCAGCACACAGCCGTTGCACGCCAGGGCAAAATCTCGGGCAGCGCCCGTCCTCACTCCTTCGCTGTGCTGTACACCATGCAGTTAGAGCGAAACGACAAGGACGCGAGGAAGAAGAAGGCTTTCTCAAAGTAGCCCACAGTCAGCAGTCCTGAAAGAGCGCATCACACACGGCGTCTGGCTGCCCTCCGTTCTACATACTCGCGGCTCCCTTTGCCGACTTGCAAAAGTTGCTACCAGAGCAGAGGCGGCCAGATTGAAGAGGCAGTGCCTAGGTTCACCTTCTCCTTACTGCACGTAAGCCACGTCCAGCTCCTCGCTGCACTCTGGATTTCCCTTCTCCGCGGCACTCACCGTGGTGCTCTGTCGGGGCACCTCGGCGCATAGAAGAGACCGCCAATGTTTTCACAGCGGGCTGCAAGGGAACCAAGGAGCAGCACAAGCAGCAGTGCTTCAGCTTACTCCTTCCGACTGCTAAGGGCACTTGGGAAGGCAAGCGAGAGTCAACCACCTTCCTCTCCTCGTAGCCTGTAACGTGGTGCACACAAGCACGGCGCTTGTGCCGCTTCGTTCACCGCCCTCGCCGTCGCCCTCGCCTGCCGCCGCTTTCACTTCCCGGCTGCCATAAGCCGCTGCAGGGGAACCACGCAGCCGGCCGTGTGCCGGCAGCCAAGAGCTCGAGAACGCTGCTTCTGCCCAAGCCCGCCTAGGGCGTGCACCTTTGTTCTCAGAGCTCCGTGCAACAGCCTGCCTCTCTCGCAGTTCGAATGGAAAACGAAAGTTTTCGCCTACGCCCTTCACAGAGATACGTTGTCAGAAAAGAATGTCTTGTGGCCGGAGCTCAACTCTGCCGAGAGGAAGCTGTTCTTAGCACCGCATTGCAGAGGCACGTCTCGCTTCTTGACTTCGTGCTTAGCGCTCTCCAAATTCGCCGCTAGCTCCACGGTCCTTCTCAGCTGCAAGTAGCAGCGTTCGCAGTACATAGAGCTTGGCAAGGACCGAAGACCCGGAGGGACATATCGCTCACGAAACTGTGGCAGGAGAGAGACGTGTTCTACATGGTCATTTCTCGTCATCCAGTTTGTGCCTCTGCTGCTTCTGCTGTTAGGAATCGCTCCTTGAAAGACGAGCGAGAGCGTCTTTCTGGGTGCATTGCACTGAGTGAGTGCTCGCTAAGGACTTTGCACTCGGAGCCGAGGCAACGGGGCGTGCTTGTCCGCAGAACTGAGAGCACGCTGTTGGGCAGAACTGAAACTGACCGCTGGAGTTCAGCTGTCTCCGGACAGCAGACGCCGAAGAACGAAGCCTCTTGCGAGCGGCGCAGTGCAGCGAAGAGCACACGAGCAGCCAAAGAGCTCCTTCACAATCGCTTTCACTTCTCATTGCTCTTGCTGCTTGGAAAAGCAGCACACAGCCGTTGCACGACAGGGCAAAATCTCGGGCAGCGCCCGTCCTCACTCCTTCGCTGTGCTGTACTCCATGCAGCTAGAGCGAAGCGACAAGGACGCGAGGAAGATGAAGACGACGTTCTTAAAGAAGACCCCTAGCAGCAGCCGTGAAAGGGCGCATAACACACGGCGTCTCGCTGCCCTCCGTTCTACATACTCGCAGCTCCCTCTGCCGACTTGCAAAAGTTGCTACCAGAGCAGAGGCGGCCAGATTGAAGAGGCAGTGCCTAGGTTCACCTTCTCCTTACTGCACGTAAGCCACGTCCAGCTCCTCGCTGCACTCTGGATTTTCGTTCTCCGCGGCACTTATCGTGGTGCTGTGTGCTACTCGGCTCCTGGAAGTGACAGCCAATGCTTTCACAGCGGGCTGCAAGGGAACCAAGGAGCAGCACAAGCAGCAGTGCTTCAGCTTGCTCCTTCCGACTGCTAAGGGCACTTGGGAAGGCAAGTGACCGTCACCCACCTTCCTCTCCTAGTAGCCTGTAACGTGGTGCACACAAGCACGGCGCTTGTGCCGCTTCGTTCACCGCCCTCGCCGTCGCCCTCGCCTGCCGCCGCTTTCAATTCCCGGCTGCCAGAAGCCGCTGCAGGGGAACCACGCAGCCGGCCGTGTGCCGGCAGCCAAGAGCTCGAGAACGCTGCTTCTGCCCAAGCCCGCCTAGGGCGTGCACCTTTGTTCTCAGAGCTCCGTGCAACAGCCTGCCTCTCTCGCAGTTCGAATGGAAAACGAAAGCTTTTCGCCTACGCCCTTCAGAGAGAGACGTTGTCAGAAAAGAATGTCTTGTGACCGGAGCTCAACTCTGATGAGAGGAAGCTGCTCTTAGCACCGCATTGCAGAGGCACGTCTCGCTTCTTGACTTCGTGCTTAGCGCTCTCCAAATTCGCCGCTAGCTCCACGGTCCTTCTCAGCTGCAAGTAGCAGCGTTCGCAGTACATAGAGCTTGGCAAGGACCGAAGACCCGGAGGGACATATCGCACACGAAACTGTGGCAGGAGAGAGACGTGTTCTACATGGTCATTTCTCGTCATCCAGTTTGTGCCTCTGCTGCTTCTGCTGTTAAGGATCGCTCCTTGAAAGACGAGCGAGAGCGTCTTTCTGGGTGCATTGCACTGAGTGCTCCCTAAGGACTTTGCACTCGGAGCCGAGGCAACAGGGCGTGCTTGTCCGCAGAACTGAGAGCACGCTGTTGGGCAGAGCTGAAATTGACCGCTGGAGTTCAGCTCCCTCCGGACGCCAGGAAGCGAAGAACGAAGTCTCTTGCGAGCGGCGCAGTGCAGCGAAGAGCACACGAGCAGCCAAAGAGCTCCTTCACAATCGCTTTCACTTCTCAGTGCTCTTGCTGCTTGGAAAAGCAGCACACAGCCGTTGCACGCCAGGGCAAAATCTCGGGCAGCGCCCGTCCTCACTCCTTCGCTGTGCTGTACACCATGCAGTTAGAGCGAAACGACAAGGACGCGAGGAAGAAGAAGGCTTTCTCAAAGTAGCCCACTGTCAGCAGTCCTGAAAGAGCGCATCACACACGGCGTCTGGCTGCCCTCCGTTCTACATACTCGCGGCTCCCTTTGCCGACTTGCAAAAGTTGCTACCAGAGCAGAGGCGGCCAGATTGAAGAGGCAGTGCCTAGGTTCACCTTCTCCTTACTGCACGTAAGCCACGTCCAGCTCCTCGCTGCACTCTGGATTTCCCTTCTCCGCGGCACTCACAGTGGTGCTCTGTCGGGGCACCTCGGCGCATAGAAGAGACCGCCAATGTTTTCACAGCGGGCTGCAAGGGAACCAAGGAGCAGCACAAACAGCAGTGCTTCAGCTTGCTCCTTGCGACTGCAAAGGGCACTTGGGAAGGCAAGCGAGAGTCAACCACCTTCCTCTCCTCGTAGCCTGTAACGTGGTGCACACAAGCACGGCGCTTGTGCCGCTTCGTTCACCGCCCTCGCCGTCGCCCTCGCCTGCCGCCGCTTTCACTTCCCGGCTGCCAGAAGCCGCTGCAGGGGAACCACGCAGCCGGGCGTGTGCCGGCAGCCAAGAGCTCGAGAACGCTGCTTCTGCCCAAGCCCGCCTAGGGCGTGCACCTTTGTTCTCAGAGCTCCGTGCAACAGCCTGCCTCTCTCGCAGTTCGAATGGAAAACGAAAGCTTTTCGCCTACGCCCTTCAGAGAGATACGTTGTCAGAAAAAAATGTCTTGTGGCCGGAGCTCAACTCTGCCGAGAGGAAGCTGCTCTTAGCACCGCATTGCAGAGGCACGTCTCGCTTCTTGACTTCGTGCTTAGCGCTCTCCAAATTCGCCGCTAGCTCCACGGTCCTTCTCAGCTGCAAGTAGCAGCGTTCGCAGTACATAGAGCTTGGCAAGGACCGAAGACCCGGAGGGACATATCGCACACGACAATGTGCCAGGACAGAGACGTGTTCTACATGGTCATTTCTCGTCATCCAGTTTGTGCCTCTGCTGCTTCTGCTGTTAAGAATCGCTCCTTGAAAGACGAGCGAGAGCGTCTTTCTGGGTGCATTGCACTGAGTGCTCGCTAAGGACTTTGCACTCGGAGCCGAGGCAACAGGGCGTGCTTGTCCGCAGAACTGAGAGCACGCTGTTGGGCAGAGCTGAAATTGACCGCTGGAGTTCAGCTCCCTCCGGACGCTAGAAAGCGAAGAACGAAGTCGCTTGCGAGCGGCGCAGTGCAGCGAAGAGCACACGAGCAGCCAAAGAGCTCCTTCACAATCGCTTTCACTTCTCATTGCTCTTGCTGCTTGGAAAAGCAGCACACAGCCGTTGCACGCCTGGGCAAAATCTCGGGCAGCGCCCGTCCTCACTCCTTCGCTGTGCTGTACTCCATGCAGCTAGAGCGAAGCGACAAGGACGCGAGGAAGAAGAAGGCTTTCTCAAAGTAGCCCACTGTCAGCAGTCCTGAAAGAGCGCATCACACACGGCGTCTGGCTGCCCTCCGTTCTACATACTCGCGGCTCCCTTTGCCGACTTGCAAAAGTTGCTACCAGAGCAGAGGCGGCCAGATTGAAGAGGCAGTGCCTAGGTTCACCTTCTCCTTACTGCACGTAAGCCACGTCCAGCTCCTCGCTGCAGTCTGGATTTCCGTTCTCCGCGGCACTTATCGTGGTGCTGTGTGCTACTCGGCGCCTGGAAGTGACAGCCAATGCTTTCACAGCGGGCTGCAAGGGAAGCAAGGAGCAGCACAAGCAGCAGTGCTTCAGCTTGCTCCTTCCGACTGCTAAGGGCACTTGGGAAGGCAAGCGACCGTCACCCACCTTCCTCTCCTAGTAGCCTGTAACGTGGTGCACACAAGCACGGCGCTTGTACCGCTTCCTTCACTGCCCTCGCCCATGCCTGGCGTCGCTTTCACTTGCTGTCGGCCAGAAGCCGCTGCAGGGGAACCACGCAGCCGGCCGTGTGCCGGCAGCCTAGAGCTGGAGAACGCTGCTTCTGCCCAAGCCCGCCTAGGGCGTGCACCTTTGTTCTCAGAGCTCCGTGCAACAGCCTGCCTCTCTCGCAGTTCGAATGGAAAACGAAAGTTTTCGCTTACGCCCTTCACAGAGATACGTTGTCAGAAAAGAATATCTTGTGGCCGGAGCTCAACTCTGCCGAGAGGAAGCTGCTCTTAGCACCGCATTGCAGAGGCACGTCTCGCTTCTTGACTTCGTGCTTAGCGCTCTCCAAATTCGCCGCTAGCTCCACGGTCCTTCTCAGCAGCAAGTAGCAGCGTTCGGAGAACATAGAGCTTCGCAAGGACCGAAGACCCGGAGGGACATATCGCACACGAAACTCTGGCAGGAGAGAGACGTGTTCTACATGGTCATTTCTCGTCATCCAGTTTGTGCCTCTGCTGCTTCTGCTGTTAGGAATCGCTCCTTGAAAGACGAGCGAGAGCGTCTTTCTGGGTGCATTGCACTGAGTGCTCCCTAAGGACTTTGCACTCGGAGCCGAGGCAACGGGGCGTGCTTGTCCGCAGAACTGAGAGCACGCTGTTGGGCAGAGCTGAAACTGACCGCTGGAGTTCAGCTCCCTCCGGACGCCAGGAAGCGAAGAACGAAGTCTCTTGCGAGCGGCGCAGTGCAGCGAAGAGCACACGAGCAGCCAAAGAGCTCCTTCACAATCGCTTTCACTTCTCATTGCTCTTGCTGCTTGGAAAAGCAGCACACAGCCGTTGCACGACAGGGCAAAATCTCGGGCAGCGCCCGTCCTCACTCCTTCGCTGTGCTGTACTCCATGCAGCTAGAGCGAAACGACAAGGACGCGAGGAAGAAGAAGGCTTTCTCAAAGTAGCCCACTGTCAGCAGTCCTGAAAGAGCGCATCACAGACGGCGTCTGGCTGCCCTCCGTTCTACATACTCGCGGCTCCCTTTGCCGACTTGCAAAAGTTGCTACCAGAGCAGAGGCGGCCAGATTGAAGAGGCAGTGCCTAGGTTCACCTTCTCCTTACTGCACGTAAGCCACGTCCAGCTCCTCGCTGCACTCTGGATTTCCCTTCTCCGCGGCACTCACCGTGGTGCTCTTTCGGGGCACCTCGGCGCATAGAAGAGACCGCCAATGTTTTCACAGCGGGCTGCAAGGGAAGCAAGGAGCAGCACAAGCAGCAGTGCTTCAGCTTGCTCCTTGCGACTGCAAAGGGCACTTGGGAAGGCAAGCGAGAGTCAACCACCTTCCTCTCCTCGTAGCCTGTAACGTGGTGCACACAAGCACGGCGCTTGTGCCGCTTCGTTCACCGCCCTCGCCGTCGCCCTCGCCTGCCGCCGCTTTCACTTCCCGGCTGCCAGAAGCCGCTGCAGGGGAACCACGCAGCCGGCCGTGTGCCGGCAGCCAAGAGCTCGAGAACGCTGCTTCTGCCCAAGCCCGCCTAGGGCGTGCACCTTTGTTCTCAGAGCTCCGTGCAACAGCCTGCCTCTCTCGCAGTTCGAATGGAAAACGAAAGCTTTTCGCCTACGCTCTTCAGAGAGATACGTTGTCAGAAAAGAATGTCTTGTGGCCGGAGCTCAACTCTGCCGAGAGGAAGCTACTCTTAGCACCGCATTGCAGAGGCACGTCTCGCTTCTTGACTTCGTGCTTAGCGCTCTCCAAATTCGCCGCTAGCTCCACGGTCCTTCTCAGCTGCAAGTAGCTGCGCTCGCAGTACATAGAGCTTGGCAAGGACCGAAGACCCGGAGGGACATATCGCACACGAAACTGTGGCAGGAGAGAGACGTGTTCTACATGGTCATTTCTCGTCATCCAGTTTGTGCCTCTGCTGCTTCTGCTGTTAAGAATCGCTCCTTGAAAGACGAGCGAGAGCGTCTTTCTGGGTGCATTGCACTGAGTGCTCGCTAAGGACTTTGCACTCGGAGCCGAGGCAACAGGGCGTGCTTGTCCGCAGAACTGAGAGCACGCTGTTGGGCAGAGCTGAAATTGACCGCTGGAGTTCAGCTCCCTCCGGACGCTAGAAAGCGAAGAACGAAGTCGCTTGCGAGCGGCGCAGTGCAGCGAAGAGCACACGAGCAGCCAAAGAGCTCCTTCACAATCGCTTTCACTTCTCAGTGCTCTTGCTGCTTGGAAAAGCAGCACACAGCCGTTGCACGCCAGGGCAAAAGCTGGGGCAGTGCCCGTCTTCACTGCTTCGCTGTGCTGTACTCCATGCAGCTAGAGCGAAGCGACAAGGACGCGAGGAAGAAGAAGGCTTTCTCAAAGTAGCCCACTGTCAGCAGTCCTGAAAGAGCGCATCACACACGGCGTCTGGCTGCCCTCCGTTCTACATACTCGCGGCTCCCTTTGCCGACTTGCAAAAGTTGTTACCAGAGCAGAGGCGGCCAGATTGAAGAGGCAGTGCCTAGGTTCACCTTCTCCTTACTGCACGTAAGCCACGTCCAGCTCCTCGCTGCACTCTGGATTTCCGTTCTCCGCGGCACTTATCGTGGTGCTGTGTGCTACACGGGGCCTAGAAGTGACCGCCAATGTTTTCACAGCGGGTTGCAAGGGAACCAAGGAGCAGCACAAGCAGCAGTGCTTCAGCTTGCTCCTTCCGACTGCTAAGGGCACTTGGGAAGGCAAGCGAGAGTCAACCACCTTCCTCTCCTAGTAGCCTCTAACGTGGTGCACACAAGCACGGCACATAGCCGCTTCGTTCACCGCCCTCGCCCTCGCCTACGCCTGGCTCCTCTTTCAATTGCCGGCGGCCAGAAGCCGCTGCAGGGGCGCCACATACCCAGCAGTGTGCCGGCAGCCAAGAGCTCGAGAACGCTTCTTCTGCCCAAGCCAGCCTAGGGCGTGCACCTTTGTTCTCAGAGCTCCGTGCAACAGCCTGCCTCTCTCGCAGTTCGAATGGAAAACGAAAGTTTTCGCCTACGCCCTTCACAGAGATACGTTGTCAGAAAAGAATATCTTGTGGCCGGAGCTCAACTCTGCCGAGAGGAAGCTGCTCTTAGCACCGCATTGCAGAGGCACGTCTCGCTTCTTGACTTCGTGCTTAGCGCTCTCCAAATTCGCCGCTAGCTCCACGGTCCTTCTCAGCTGCAAGTAGCAGCGTTCGCAGTACATAGAGCTTGGCAAGGACCGAAGACCCGGAGGGACATATCGCACACGAAACTGTGGCAGGAGAGAGACGTGTTCTACATGGTCATTTCTCGTCATCCAGTTTGTGCCTCTGCTGCTTCTGCTGTTAGGAATCGCTCCTTGAAAGACGAGCGAGAGCGTCTTTCTGGGTGCATTGCACTGAGTGCTCCCTAAGGACTTTGCACTCGGAGCCGAGGCAACGGGGCGTGCTTGTCCGCAGAACTGAGAGCACGCTGTTGGGCAGAGCTGAAACTGACCGCTGGAGTTCAGCTCCCTCCGGACGCCAGGAAGCGAAGAACGAAGTCTCTTGCGAGCGGCGCAGTGCAGCGAAGAGCACACGAGCAGCCAAAGAGCTCCTTCACAATCGCTTTCACTTCTCATTGCTCTTGCTGCTTGGAAAAGCAGCACACAGCCGTTGCACGACAGGGCAAAATCTCGGGCAGCGCCCGTCCTCACTCCTTCGCTGTGCTGTACTCCATGCAGCTAGAGCGAAGCGACAAGGACGCGAGGAAGAAGAAGGCTTTCTCAAAGTAGCCCACTGTCAGCAGTCCTGAAAGAGCGCATCACACACGGCGTCTGGCTGCCCTCCGTTCTACATACTCGCGGCTCCCTTTGCCGACTTGCAAAAGTTGCTACCAGAGCAGAGGCGGCCAGATTGAAGAGGCAGTGCCTAGGTTCACCTTCTCCTTACTGCACGTAAGCCACGTCCAGCTCCTCGCTGCACTCTGGATTTCCCTTCTCCGCGGCACTTATCGTGGTGCTCTTTCGGGGCACCTCGGCGCATAGAAGAGACCGCCAATGTTTTCACAGCGGGCTGCAAGGGAACCAAGGAGCAGCACAAGCAGCAGTGCTTCAGCTTGCTCCTTGCGACTGCAAAGGGCACTTGGGAAGGCAAGCGAGAGTCAACCACCTTCCTCTCCTAGTAGCCTGTAACGTGGTGCACACAAGCACGGCGCTTGTGCCGCTTCGTTCACCGCCCTCGCCGTCGCCCTCGCCTGCCGCCGCTTTCACTTCCCGGCTGCCAGAAGCCGCTGCAGGGGAACCACGCAGCCGGCCGTGTGCCGGCAGCCAAGAGCTCGAGAACGCTGCTTCTGCCCAAGCCCGCCTAGGGGGTGCACCTTTGTTCTCAGAGCTCCGTGCAACAGCCTGCCTCTCTCGCAGTTCGAATGGAAAACGAAAGTTTTCGCCTACGCCCTTCACAGAGATACGTTGTCAGAAAAGAATGTCTTGTGGCCGGAGCTCAACTCTGCCGAGAGGAAGCTGTTCTTAGCACCGCATTGCAGAGGCACGTCTCGCTTCTTGACTTCGTGCTTAGCGCTCTCCAAATTCGCCGCTAGCTCCACGGTCCTTCTCAGCTGCAAGTAGCAGCGTTCGCAGTACATAGAGCTTGGCAAGGACCGAAGACCCGGAGGGACATATCGCACACGACAATGTGCCAGGAGAGAGACGTGTTCTACATGGTCATTTCTCGTCATCCAGTTTGTGCCTCTGCTGCTTCTGCTGTTAAGAATCGCTCCTTGAAAGACGAGCGAGAGCGTCTTTCTGGGTGCATTGCACTGAGTGCTCGCTAAGGACTTTGCACTCGGAGCCGAGGCAACAGGGCGTGCTTGTCCGCAGAACTGAGAGCACGCTGTTGGGCAGAGCTGAAATTGACCGCTGGAGTTCAGCTCCCTCCGGACGCTAGAAAGCGAAGAACGAAGTCGCTTGCGAGCGGCGCAGTGCAGCGAAGAGCACACGAGCAGCCAAAGAGCTCCTTCACAATCGCTTTCACTTCTCAGTGCTCTTGCTGCTTGGAAAAGCAGCACACAGCCGTTGCACGCCAGGGCAAAAGCTGGGGCAGTGCCCGTCTTCACTGCTTCGCTGTGCTGTACTCCATGCAGCTAGAGCGAAGCGACAAGGACGCGAGGAAGAAGAAGGCTTTCTTAAAGTAGCCCACTGTCAGCAGTCCTGAAAGAGCGCATCACACACGGCGTCTGGCTGCCCTCCGTTCTACATACTCGCGGCTCCCTTTGCCGACTTGCAAAAGTTGTTACCAGAGCAGAGGCGGCCAGATTGAAGAGGCAGTGCCTAGGTTCACCTTCTCCTTACTGCACGTAAGCCACGTCCAGCTCCTCGCTGCACTCTGGATTTCCGTTCTCCGCGGCACTTATCGTGGTGCTGTGTGCTACACGGGGCCTAGAAGTGACCGCCAATGTTTTCACAGCGGGTTGCAAGGGAACCAAGGAGCAGCACAAGCAGCAGTGCTTCAGCTTGCTCCTTCCGACTGCTAAGGGCACTTGGGAAGGCAAGCGAGAGTCAACCACCTTCCTCTCCTAGTAGCCTGTAACGTGGTGCACACAAGCACGGCACATAGCCGCTTCGTTCACCGCCCTCGCCCTCGCCTACGCCTGGCTCCTCTTTCAATTGCCGGCGGCCAGAAGCCGCTGCAGGGGCGCCACATACCCAGCAGTGTGCCGGCAGCCAAGAGCTCGAGAACGCTTCTTCTGCCCAAGCCAGCCTAGGGCGTGCACCTTTGTTCTCAGAGCTCCGTGCAACAGCCTGCCTCTCTCGCAGTTCGAATGGAAAACGAAAGTTTTCGCCTACGCCCTTCACAGAGATACGTTGTCAGAAAAGAATATCTTGTGGCCGGAGCTCAACTCTGCCGAGAGGAAGCTGCTCTTAGCACCGCATTGCAGAGGCACGTCTCGCTTCTTGACTTCGTGCTTAGCGCTCTCCAAATTCGCCGCTAGCTCCACGGTCCTTCTCAGCTGCAAGTAGCAGCGTTCGCAGTACATAGAGCTTGGCAAGGACCGAAGACCCGGAGGGACATATCGCACACGAAACTGTGGCAGGAGAGAGACGTGTTCTACATGGTCATTTCTCGTCATCCAGTTTGTGCCTCTGCTGCTTCTGCTGTTAAGGATCGCTCCTTGAAAGACGAGCGAGAGCGTCTTTCTGGGTGCATTGCACTGAGTGCTCCCTAAGGACTTTGCACTCGGAGCCGAGGCAACGGGGCGTGCTTGTCCGCAGAACTGAGAGCACGCTGTTGGGCAGAGCTGAAACTGACCGCTGGAGTTCAGCTCCCTCCGGACGCCAGGAAGCGAAGAACGAAGTCTCTTGCGAGCGGCGCAGTGCAGCGAAGAGCACACGAGCAGCCAAAGAGCTCCTTCACAATCGCTTTCACTTCTCATTGCTCTTGCTGCTTGGAAAAGCAGCACACAGCCGTTGCACGACAGGGCAAAATCTCGGGCAGCGCCCGTCCTCACTCCTTCGCTGTGCTGTACTCCATGCAGCTAGAGCGAAGCGACAAGGACGCGAGGAAGAAGAAGGCTTTCTCAAAGTAGCCCACTGTCAGCAGTCCTGAAAGAGCGCATCACACACGGCGTCTGGCTGCCCTCCGTTCTACATACTCGCGGCTCCCTTTGCCGACTTGCAAAAGTTGCTACCAGAGCAGAGGCGGCCAGATTGAAGAGGCAGTGCCTAGGTTCACCTTCTCCTTACTGCACGTAAGCCACGTCCAGCTCCTCGCTGCACTCTGGATTTCCCTTCTCCGCGGCACTTATCGTGGTGCTCTTTCGGGGCACCTCGGCGCATAGAAGAGACCGCCAATGTTTTCACAGCGGGCTGCAAGGGAACCAAGGAGCAGCACAAGCAGCAGTGCTTCAGCTTGCTCCTTGCGACTGCAAAGGGCACTTGGGAAGGCAAGCGAGAGTCAACCACCTTCCTCTCCTAGTAGCCTGTAACGTGGTGCACACAAGCACGGCGCTTGTGCCGCTTCGTTCACCGCCCTCGCCGTCGCCCTCGCCTGCCGCCGCTTTCACTTCCCGGCTGCCAGAAGCCGCTGCAGGGGAACCACGCAGCCGGCCGTGTGCCGGCAGCCAAGAGCTCGAGAACGCTGCTTCTGCCCAAGCCCGCCTAGGGCGTGCACCTTTGTTCTCAGAGCTCCGTGCAACAGCCTGCCTCTCTCGCAGTTCGAATGGAAAACGAAAGTTTTCGCCTACGCCCTTCACAGAGATACGTTGTCAGAAAAGAATGTCTTGTGGCCGGAGCTCAACTCTGCCGAGAGGAAGCTGTTCTTAGCACCGCATTGCAGAGGCACGTCTCGCTTCTTGACTTCGTGCTTAGCGCTCTCCAAATTCGCCGCTAGCTCCACGGTCCTTCTCAGCTGCAAGTAGCAGCGTTCGCAGTACATAGAGCTTGGCAAGGACCGAAGACCCGGAGGGACATATCGCACACGACAATGTGGCAGGAGAGAGACGTGTTCTACATGGTCATTTCTCGTCATCCAGTTTGTGCCTCTGCTGCTTCTGCTGTTAAGGATCGCTCCTTGAAAGACGAGCGAGAGCGTCTTTCTGGGTGCATTGCACTGAGTGCTCGCTAAGGACTTTGCACTCGGAGCCGAGGCAACAGGGCGTGCTTGTCCGCAGAACTGAGAGCACGCTGTTGGGCAGAGCTGAAATTGACCGCTGGAGTTCAGCTCCCTCCGGACGGTAGAAAGCGAAGAACGAAGTCGCTTGCGAGCGGCGCAGTGCAGCGAAGAGCACACGAGCAGCCAAAGAGCTCCTTCACAATCGCTTTCACTTCTCATTGCTCTTGCTGCTTGGAAAAGCAGCACACAGCCGTTGCACGACAGGGCAAAATCTCGGGCAGCGCCCGTCCTCACTCCTTCGCTGTGCTGTACTCCATGCAGCTAGAGCGAAGCGACAAGGACGCGAGGAAGAAGAAGGCTTTCTCAAAGTAGCCCACTGTCAGCAGTCCTGAAAGAGCGCATCACACACGGCGTCTGGCTGCCCTCCGTTCTACATACTCGCGGCTCCCTTTGCCGACTTGCAAAAGTTGCTACCAGAGCAGAGGCGGCCAGATTGAAGAGGCAGTGCCTAGGTTCACCTTCTCCTTACTGCACGTAAGCCACGTCCAGCTCCTCGCTGCACTCTGGATTTCCCTTCTCCGCGGCACTCACCGTGGCGCTCTGTCGGGGCACCTCGGCGCATAGAAGAGACCGCCAATGTTTTCACAGCGGGCTGCAAGGGAACCAAGGAGCAGCACAAGCAGCAGTGCTTCAGCTTGCTCCTTGCGACTGCAAAGGGCACTTGGGAAGGCAAGCGACCGTCACCCACCTTCCTCTCTTAGTAGCCTGTAACGTGGTGCACACAAGCACGGCGCTTGTGCCGCTTCGTTCACCGCCCTCGCCCATGCCTGGCGTCGCTTTCACTTGCTGTCGGCCGGAAGCCGCTGCAGGGGAACCACGCAGCCGGCCGTGTGCCGGCAGCCAAGAGCTCGAGAACGCTGCTTCTGCCCAAGCCCGCCTAGGGCGTGCAACTTTGTTCTCAGAGCTCCGTGCAACAGCCTGCCTCTCTCGCAGTTCGAATGGAAAACGAAAGTTTTCGCTTACGCCCTTCACAGAGATACGTTGTCAGAAAAGAATGTCTTGTGGCCGGAGCTCAACTCTGCCGAGAGGAAGCTGCTCTTAGCACCGCATTGCAGAGGCACGTCTCGCTTCTTGACTTTGTGCTTAGCGCTCTCCAAATTCGCCGCTAGCTCCACGGTCCTTCTCAGCAGCAAGTAGCAGCGTTCGCAGTACATAGAGCTTCGCAAGGACCGAAGACCCGGAGGGACGTATCGCACACGACAATGTGCCAGGACAGAGACGTGTTCTACATTGTCCCTTCTCGTCATCCAGTTTGTGCCTCTGCTGCTTGTGCTGTTAGGAATCGCTCCTTGAAAGACGAGCGAGAGCGTCTTTCTGGGTGCATTGCACTGAGTGAGTGCTCGCTAGGGACTTTGCACTCGGAGCCAAGGCAACAGGGCGTGCTTGTCCGCAGAACTGAGAGCGCGCTGTTGGGCAGAGCTGAAACTGACCGCTGGAGTTCAGCTCTCTCCGGACGGCAGACGCCGAAGAACGAAGCCGCTTGCGAGCGGCGCAGTGCAGCGAAGAGCACACGAGCAGCCAAAGAGCTCCTTCACAATCGCTTTCACTTCTCATTGCTCTTGCTGCTTGGAAAAGCAGCACACAGCCGTTGCACGCCAGGGCAAAAGCTGGGGCAGTGTCCGTCTTCACTCCTTCGCTGTGCTGTACTCCATGCAGCTAGAACGAAGCGAGAAGGACGCGAAGACGAAGAAGGCGTTCTTAAAGTAGCCCCTTGTCAGCAGCCCTGAAAGGGCGCATAACACACGGCGTCTCGCTGCCCTCCGTTCTACATACTCGCGGCTCCCTCTGCCGACTTGCAAAAGTTGTTACCAGAGCAGAGGCCGCCAGATTGAAGAGGCTGTGACTAAGTTCACCTTTTCCTTACTGCACGTAAGCCACGTCCAGCTCCTCGCTGCACTCTGGATTTCCCTTCTCCGCGGCACTTAGCGTGGTGCTGTGTGCTACACGGGGCCTAGAAGTGACCGCCAATGTTTTCACAGCGGGTTGCAAGGGAACCAAGGAGCAGCACAAGCAGCAGTGCTTCAGCTTGCTCCTTCCGACTGCTAAGGGCACTTGGGAAGGCAAGCGAGAGTCAACCACCTTCCTCTCCTAGTAGCCTCTAACGTGGTGCACACAAGCACGGCACATAGCCGCTTCGTTCACCGCCCTCGCCCTCGCCTACGCCTGGCTCCTCTTTCAATTGCTGGCGGCCAGAAGCCGCTGCAGGGGCGCCACATACCCAGCAGTGTGCCGGCAGCCAAGAGCTCGAGAACGCTTCTTCTGCCCAAGCCAGCCTAGGGCGTGCACCTTTGTTCTCAGAGCTCCGTGCAACAGCCTGCCTCTCTCGCAGTTCGAATGGAAAACGAAAGTTTTCGCCTACGCCCTTCACAGAGATACGTTGTCAGAAAAGAATATCTTGTGGCCGGAGCTCAACTCTGCCGAGAGGAAGCTGCTCTTAGCACCGCATTGCAGAGGCACGTCTCGCTTCTTGACTTCGTGCTTAGCGCTCTCCAAATTCGCCGCTAGCTCCACGGTCCTTCTCAGCTGCAAGTAGCAGCGTTCGCAGTACATAGAGCTTGGCAAGGACCGAAGACCCGGAGGGACATATCGCACACGACAATGTGCCAGGAGAGAGACGTGTTCTACATGGTCATTTCTCGTCATCCAGTTTGTGCCTCTGCTGCTTCTGCTGTTAAGGATCGCTCCTTGAAAGACGAGCGAGAGCGTCTTTCTGGGTGCATTGCACTGAGTGCTCGCTAAGGACTTTGCACTCGGAGCCGAGGCAACAGGGCGTGCTTGTCCGCAGAACTGAGAGCACGCTGTTGGGCAGAGCTGAAATTGACCGCTGGAGTTCAGCTCCCTCCGGACGGTAGAAAGCGAAGAACGAAGTCGCTTGCGAGCGGCGCAGTGCAGCGAAGAGCACACGAGCAGCCAAAGAGCTCCTTCACAATCGCTTTCACTTCTCATTGCTCTTGCTGCTTGGAAAAGCAGCACACAGCCGTTGCACGACAGGGCAAAATCTCGGGCAGCGCCCGTCCTCACTCCTTCGCTGTGCTGTACTCCATGCAGCTAGAGCGAAGCGACAAGGACGCGAGGAAGAAGAAGGCTTTCTCAAAGTAGCCCACTGTCAGCAGTCCTGAAAGAGCGCATCACACACGGCGTCTGGCTGCCCTCCGTTCTACATACTCGCGGCTCCCTTTGCCGACTTGCAAAAGTTGCTACCAGAGCAGAGGCGGCCAGATTGAAGAGGCAGTGCCTAGGTTCACCTTCTCCTTACTGCACGTAAGCCACGTCCAGCTCCTCGCTGCACTCTGGATTTCCCTTCTCCGCGGCACTCACCGTGGCGCTCTGTCGGGGCACCTCGGCGCATAGAAGAGACCGCCAATGTTTTCACAGCGGGCTGCAAGGGAACCAAGGAGCAGCACAAGCAGCAGTGCTTCAGCTTGCTCCTTGCGACTGCAAAGGGCACTTGGGAAGGCAAGCGACCGTCACCCACCTTCCTCTCTTAGTAGCCTGTAACGTGGTGCACACAAGCACGGCGCTTGTACCGCTTCCTTCACTGCCCTCGCCCATGCCTGGCGTCGCTTTCACTTGCTGTCGGCCTGAAGCCGCTGCAGGGGAACCACGCAGCCGGCCGTGTGCCGGCAGCCTAGAGCTCGAGAACGCTGCTTCTGCCCAAGCCCGCCTAGGGCGTGCACCTTTGTTCTCAGAGCTCCGTGCAACAGCCTGCCTCTCTCGCAGTTCGAATGGAAAACGAAAGTTTTCGCTTACGCCCTTCACAGAGATACGTTGTCAGAAAAGAATGTCTTGTGGCCGGAGCTCAACTCTGCCGAGAGGAAGCTGCTCTTAGCACCGCATTGCAGAGGCACGTCTCGCTTCTTGACTTTGTGCTTAGCGCTCTCCAAATTCGCCGCTAGCTCCACGGTCCTTCTCAGCAGCAAGTAGCAGCGTTCGCAGAACATAGAGCTTCGCAAGGACCGAAGACCCGGAGGGACGTATCGCACACGACAATGTGCCAGGACAGAGACGTGTTCTACATTGTCCCTTCTCGTCATCCAGTTTGTGCCTCTGCTGCTTGTGCTGTTAGGAATCGCTCCTTGAAAGACGAGCGAGAGCGTCTTTCTGGGTGCATTGCACTGAGTGAGTGCTCGCTAGGGACTTTGCACTCGGAGCCAAGGCAACAGGGCGTGCTTGTCCGCAGAACTGAGAGCGCGCTGTTGGGCAGAGCTGAAACTGACCGCTGGAGTTCAGCTCTCTCCGGACGGCAGACGCCGAAGAACGAAGCCGCTTGCGAGCGGCGCAGTGCAGCGAAGAGCACACGAGCAGCCAAAGAGCTCCTTCACAATCGCTTTCACTTCTCATTGCTCTTGCTGCTTGGAAAAGCAGCACACAGCCGTTGCACGCCAGGGCAAAAGCTGGGGCAGTGTCCGTCTTCACTCCTTCGCTGTGCTGTACTCCATGCAGCTAGAACGAAGCGAGAAGGACGCGAAGACGAAGAAGGCGTTCTTAAAGTAGCCCCTTGTCAGCAGCCCTGAAAGGGCGCATAACACACGGCGTCTCGCTGCCCTCCGTTCTACATACTCGCGGCTCCCTCTGCCGACTTGCAAAAGTTGTTACCAGAGCAGAGGCCGCCAGATTGAAGAGGCAGTGCCTAGGTTCACCTTCTCCTTACTGCACGTAAGCCACGTCCAGCTCCTCGCTGCACTCTGGATTTCCCTTCTCCGCGGCACTTAGCGTGGTGCTGTGTGCTACTCGGCGCCTGGAAGTGACAGCCAATGCTTTCACAGCGGGCTGCAAGGGAAGCAAGGAGCAGCACAAGCAGCAGTGCTTCAGCTTGCTCCTTCCGACTGCTAAGGGCACTTGGGAAGGCAAGCGACCGTCACCCACCTTCCTCTCCTAGTAGCCTGTAACGTGGTGCACACAAGCACGGCGCTTGTGCCGCTTCGTTCACCGCCCTCGCCGTCGCCCTCGCCTGCCGCCGCTTTCACTTCCCGGCTGCCAGAAGCCGCTGCAGGGGAACCACGCAGCCGGCCGTGTGCCGGCAGCCAAGAGCTCGAGAACGCTGCTTCTGCCCAAGCCCGCCTAGGGCGTGCACCTTTGTTCTCAGAGCTCCGTGCAACAGCCTGCCTCTCTCGCAGTTCGAATGGAAAACGAAAGCTTTTCGCCTACGCTCTTCAGAGAGATACGTTGTCAGAAAAGAATGTCTTGTGGCCGGAGCTCAACTCTGCCGAGAGGAAGCTAGTCTTAGCACCGCATTGCAGAGGCACGTCTCGCTTCTTGACTTCGTGCTTAGCGCTCTCCAAATTCGCCGCTAGCTCCACGGTCCTTCTCAGCTGCAAGTAGCTGCGCTCGCAGTACATAGAGCTTGGCAAGGACCGAAGACCCGGAGGGACATATCGCACACGAAACTGTGGCAGGAGAGAGACGTGTTCTACATGGTCATTTCTCGTCATCCAGTTTGTGCCTCTGCTGCTTCTGCTGTTAAGAATCGCTCCTTGAAAGACGAGCGAGAGCGTCTTTCTGGGTGCATTGCACTGAGTGCTCGCTAAGGACTTTGCACTCGGAGCCGAGGCAACAGGGCGTGCTTGTCCGCAGAACTGAGAGCACGCTGTTGGGCAGAGCTGAAATTGACCGCTGGAGTTCAGCTCCCTCCGGACGCTAGAAAGCGAAGAACGAAGTCGCTTGCGAGCGGCGCAGTGCAGCGAAGAGCACACGAGCAGCCAAAGAGCTCCTTCACAATCGCTTTCACTTCTCAGTGCTCTTGCTGCTTGGAAAAGCAGCACACAGCCGTTGCACGCCAGGGCAAAAGCTGGGGCAGTGCCCGTCTTCACTGCTTCGCTGTGCTGTACTCCATGCAGCTAGAGCGAAGCGACAAGGACGCGAGGAAGAAGAAGGCTTTCTTAAAGTAGCCCACTGTCAGCAGTCCTCAAAGAGCGCATCACACACGGCGTCTGGCTGCCCTCCGTTCTACATACTCGCGGCTCCCTTTGCCGACTTGCAAAAGTTGTTACCAGAGCAGAGGCGGCCAGATTGAAGAGGCAGTGCCTAGGTTCACCTTCTCCTTACTGCACGTAAGCCACGTCCAGCTCCTCGCTGCACTCTGGATTTCCGTTCTCCGCGGCACTTATCGTGGTGCTGTGTGCTACACGGGGCCTAGAAGTGACCGCCAATGTTTTCACAGCGGGTTGCAAGGGAACCAAGGAGCAGCACAAGCAGCAGTGCTTCAGCTTGCTCCTTCCGACTGCTAAGGGCACTTGGGAAGGCAAGCGAGAGTCAACCACCTTCCTCTCCTAGTAGCCTCTAACGTGGTGCACACAAGCACGGCACATAGCCGCTTCGTTCACCGCCCTCGCCCTCGCCTACGCCTGGCTCCTCTTTCAATTGCCGGCGGCCAGAAGCCGCTGCAGGGGCGCCACATACCCAGCAGTGTGCCGGCAGCCAAGAGCTCGAGAACGCTTCTTCTGCCCAAGCCAGCCTAGGGCGTGCACCTTTGTTCTCAGAGCTCCGTGCAACAGCCTGCCTCTCTCGCAGTTCGAATGGAAAACGAAAGTTTTCGCCTACGCCCTTCACAGAGATACGTTGTCAGAAAAGAATATCTTGTGGCCGGAGCTCAACTCTGCCGAGAGGAAGCTGCTCTTAGCACCGCATTGCAGAGGCACGTCTCGCTTCTTGACTTCGTGCTTAGCGCTCTCCAAATTCGCCGCTAGCTCCACGGTCCTTCTCAGCTGCAAGTAGCAGCGTTCGCAGTACATAGAGCTTGGCAAGGACCGAAGACCCGGAGGGACATATCGCACACGAAACTGTGGCAGGAGAGAGACGTGTTCTACATGGTCATTTCTCGTCATCCAGTTTGTGCCTCTGCTGCTTCTGCTGTTAAGGATCGCTCCTTGAAAGACGAGCGAGAGCGTCTTTCTGGGTGCATTGCACTGAGTGCTCCCTAAGGACTTTGCACTCGGAGCCGAGGCAACGGGGCGTGCTTGTCCGCAGAACTGAGAGCACGCTGTTGGGCAGAGCTGAAACTGACCGCTGGAGTTCAGCTCCCTCCGGACGCCAGGAAGCGAAGAACGAAGTCTCTTGCGAGCGGCGCAGTGCAGCGAAGAGCACACGAGCAGCCAAAGAGCTCCTTCACAATCGCTTTCACTTCTCATTGCTCTTGCTGCTTGGAAAAGCAGCACACAGCCGTTGCACGACAGGGCAAAATCTCGGGCAGCGCCCGTCCTCACTCCTTCGCTGTGCTGTACTCCATGCAGCTAGAGCGAAGCGACAAGGACGCGAGGAAGAAGAAGGCTTTCTCAAAGTAGCCCACTGTCAGCAGTCCTGAAAGAGCGCATCACACACGGCGTCTGGCTGCCCTCCGTTCTACATACTCGCGGCTCCCTTTGCCGACTTGCAAAAGTTGCTACCAGAGCAGAGGCGGCCAGATTGAAGAGGCAGTGCCTAGGTTCACCTTCTCCTTACTGCACGTAAGCCACGTCCAGCTCCTCGCTGCACTCTGGATTTCCCTTCTCCGCGGCACTTTACGTGGTGCTCTTTCGGGGCACCTCGGCGCATAGAAGAGACCGCCAATGTTTTCACAGCGGGCTGCAAGGGAACCAAGGAGCAGCACAAGCAGCAGTGCTTCAGCTTGCTCCTTGCGACTGCAAAGGGCACTTGGGAAGGCAAGCGAGAGTCAACCACCTTCCTCTCCTCGTAGCCTGTAACGTGGTGCACACAAGCACGGCGCTTGTGCCGCTTCGTTCACCGCCCTCGCCGTCGCCCTCGCCTGCCGCCGCTTTCACTTCCCGGCTGCCAGAAGCCGCTGCAGGGGAACCACGCAGCCGGCCGTGTGCCGGCAGCCAAGAGCTCGAGAACGCTGCTTCTGCCCAAGCCCGCCTAGGGCGTGCACCTTTGTTCTCAGAGCTCCGTGCAACAGCCTGCCTCTCTCGCAGTTCGAATGGAAAACGAAAGTTTTCGCCTACGCCCTTCACAGAGATACGTTGTCAGAAAAGAATGTCTTGTGGCCGGAGCTCAACTCTGCCGAGAGGAAGCTGTTCTTAGCACCGCATTGCAGAGGCACGTCTCGCTTCTTGACTTCGTGCTTAGCGCTCTCCAAATTCGCCGCTAGCTCCACGGTCCTTCTCAGCTGCAAGTAGCAGCGTTCGCAGTACATAGAGCTTGGCAAGGACCGAAGACCCGGAGGGACATATCGCACACGACAATGTGCCAGGAGAGAGACGTGTTCTACATGGTCATTTCTCGTCATCCAGTTTGTGCCTCTGCTGCTTCTGCTGTTAAGAATCGCTCCTTGAAAGACGAGCGAGAGCGTCTTTCTGGGTGCATTGCACTGAGTGCTCGCTAAGGACTTTGCACTCGGAGCCGAGGCAACAGGGCGTGCTTGTCCGCAGAACTGAGAGCACGCTGTTGGGCAGAGCTGAAATTGACCGCTGGAGTTCAGCTCCCTCCGGACGGTAGAAAGCGAAGAACGAAGTCGCTTGCGAGCGGCGCAGTGCAGCGAAGAGCACACGAGCAGCCAAAGAGCTCCTTCACAATCGCTTTCACTTCTCATTGCTCTTGCTGCTTGGAAAAGCAGCACACAGCCGTTGCACGACAGGGCAAAATCTCGGGCAGCGCCCGTCCTCACTCCTTCGCTGTGCTGTACTCCATGCAGCTAGAGCGAAGCGACAAGGACGCGAGGAAGAAGAAGGCTTTCTCAAAGTAGCCCACTGTCAGCAGTCCTGAAAGAGCGCATCACACACGGCGTCTGGCTGCCCTCCGTTCTACATACTCGCGGCTCCCTTTGCCGACTTGCAAAAGTTGCTACCAGAGCAGAGGCGGCCAGATTGAAGAGGCAGTGCCTAGGTTCACCTTCTCCTTACTGCACGTAAGCCACGTCCAGCTCCTCGCTGCACTCTGGATTTCCCTTCTCCGCGGCACTCACCGTGGCGCTCTGTCGGGGCACCTCGGCGCATAGAAGAGACCGCCAATGTTTTCACAGCGGGCTGCAAGGGAACCAAGGAGCAGCACAAGCAGCAGTGCTTCAGCTTGCTCCTTGCGACTGCAAAGGGCACTTGGGAAGGCAAGCGACCGTCACCCACCTTCCTCTCTTAGTAGCCTGTAACGTGGTGCACACAAGCACGGCGCTTGTACCGCTTCCTTCACTGCCCTCGCCCATGCCTGGCGTCGCTTTCACTTGCTGTCGGCCTGAAGCCGCTGCAGGGGAACCACGCAGCCGGCCGTGTGCCGGCAGCCTAGAGCTCGAGAACGCTGCTTCTGCCCAAGCCCGCCTAGGGCGTGCACCTTTGTTCTCAGAGCTCCGTGCAACAGCCTGCCTCTCTCGCAGTTCGAATGGAAAACGAAAGTTTTCGCTTACGCCCTTCACAGAGATACGTTGTCAGAAAAGAATGTCTTGTGGCCGGAGCTCAACTCTGCCGAGAGGAAGCTGCTCTTAGCACCGCATTGCAGAGGCACGTCTCGCTTCTTGACTTTGTGCTTAGCGCTCTCCAAATTCGCCGCTAGCTCCACGGTCCTTCTCAGCAGCAAGTAGCAGCGTTCGCAGAACATAGAGCTTCGCAAGGACCGAAGACCCGGAGGGACGTATCGCACACGACAATGTGCCAGGACAGAGACGTGTTCTACATTGTCCCTTCTCGTCATCCAGTTTGTGCCTCTGCTGCTTGTGCTGTTAGGAATCGCTCCTTGAAAGACGAGCGAGAGCGTCTTTCTGGGTGCATTGCACTGAGTGAGTGCTCGCTAGGGACTTTGCACTCGGAGCCAAGGCAACAGGGCGTGCTTGTCCGCAGAACTGAGAGCGCGCTGTTGGGCAGAGCTGAAACTGACCGCTGGAGTTCAGCTCTCTCCGGACGGCAGACGCCGAAGAACGAAGCCGCTTGCGAGCGGCGCAGTGCAGCGAAGAGCACACGAGCAGCCAAAGAGCTCCTTCACAATCGCTTTCACTTCTCATTGCTCTTGCTGCTTGGAAAAGCAGCACACAGCCGTTGCACGCCAGGGCAAAAGCTGGGGCAGTGTCCGTCTTCACTCCTTCGCTGTGCTGTACTCCATGCAGCTAGAACGAAGCGAGAAGGACGCGAAGACGAAGAAGGCGTTCTTAAAGTAGCCCCTTGTCAGCAGCCCTGAAAGAGCGCATCACACACGGCGTCTGGCTGCCCTCCGTTCTACATACTCGCGGCTCCCTTTGCCGACTTGCAAAAGTTGCTACCAGAGCAGAGGCGGCCAGATTGAAGAGGCAGTGCCTAGGTTCACCTTCTCCTTACTGCACGTAAGCCACGTCCAGCTCCTCGCTGCACTCTGGATTTCCCTTCTCCGCGGCACTTATCGTGGTGCTCTTTCGGGGCACCTCGGCGCATAGAAGAGACCGCCAATGTTTTCACAGCGGGCTGCAAGGGAACCAAGGAGCAGCACAAGCAGCAGTGCTTCAGCTTGCTCCTTGCGACTGCAAAGGGCACTTGGGAAGGCAAGCGAGAGTCAACCACCTTCCTCTCCTCGTAGCCTGTAACGTGGTGCACACAAGCACGGCGCTTGTGCCGCTTCGTTCACCGCCCTCGCCGTCGCCCTCGCCTGCCGCCGCTTTCACTTCCCGGCTGCCAGAAGCCGCTGCAGGGGAACCACGCAGCCGGCCGTGTGCCGGCAGCCAAGAGCTCGAGAACGCTGCTTCTGCCCAAGCCCGCCTAGGGCGTGCACCTTTGTTCTCAGAGCTCCGTGCAACAGCCTGCCTCTCTCGCAGTTCGAATGGAAAACGAAAGCTTTTCGCCTACGCCCTTCACAGAGATACGTTGTCAGAAAAGAACGTCTTGTGGCCGGAGCTCAACTCTGCCGAGAGGAAGCTGTTCTTAGCACCGCATTGCAGAGGCACGTCTCGCTTCTTGACTTCGTGCTTAGCGCTCTCCAAATTCGCCGCTAGCTCCACGGTCCTTCTCAGCTGCAAGTAGCAGCGTTCGCAGTACATAGAGCTTGGCAAGGACCGAAGACCCGGAGGGACATATCGCACACGAAACTCTGGCAGGAGAGAGACGTGTTCTACATGGTCATTTCTCGTCATCCAGTTTGTGCCTCTGCTGCTTCTGCTGTTAGGAATCGCTCCTTGAAAGACGAGCGAGAGCGTCTTTCTGGGTGCATTGCACTGAGTGAGTGCTCGCTAAGGACTTTGCACTCGGAGCCGAGGCAACGGGGCGTGCTTGTCCGCAGAACTGAGAGCACGCTGTTGGGCAGAACTGAAACTGACCGCTGGAGTTCAGCTCTCTCCGGACAGCAGACGCCGAAGAACGAAGCCTCTTGCGAGCGGCGCAGTGCAGCGAAGAGCACACGAGCAGCCAAAGAGCTCCTTCACAATCGCTTTCACTTCTCATTGCTCTTGCTGCTTGGAAAAGCAGCACACAGCCGTTGCACGCCTGGGCAAAATCTCGGGCAGCGCCCGTCCTCACTCCTTCGCTGTGCTGTACTCCATGCAGCTAGAGCGAAGCGACAAGGACGCGAGGAAGAAGAAGGCTTTCTTAAAGTAGCCCACTGTCAGCAGTCCTGAAAGAGCGCATCACACACGGCGTCTGGCTGCCCTCCGTTCTACATACTCGCGGCTCCCTCTGCCGACTTGCAAAAGTTGTTACCAGAGCAGAGGCGGCCAGATTGAAGAGGCAGTGCCTAGGTTCACCTTCTCCTTACTGCACGTAAGCCACGTCCAGCTCCTCGCTGCACTCTGGATTTCCGTTCTCCGCGGCACTTATCGTGGTGCTGTGTGCTACTCGGCGCCTGGAAGTGACAGCCAATGCTTTCACAGCGGGCTGCAAGGGAACCAAGGAGCAGCACAAGCAGCAGTGCTTCAGCTTGCTCCTTCCGACTGCTAAGGGCACTTGGGAAGGCAAGCGACCGTCACCCACCTTCCTCTCCTAGTAGCCTGTAACGTGGTGCACACAAGCACGGCGCTTGTACCGCTTCGTTCACCGCCCTGGCCCACGCCTGGCGTCGCTTTCACTTCCCGGCTGCCAGAAGCCGCTGCAGGGGCGCCACGCTGCCCGCAGTGTGCCGGCAGCCAAGAGCTCGAGAACGCTGCTTCTGCCCAAGCCCGCCTAGGGCGTGCACCTTTGTTCTCAGAGCTCCGTGCAACAGCCTGCCTCTCTCGCAGTTCGAATGGAAAACGAAAGCTTTTCGCCTACGCCCTTCGCAGAGATACGTGGTCAGACAAGAATGTCTTGTGGCCGGAGTTCAACTCTGCCGAGAGGAAGCTGCTCTTAGCACCGCATTGCAGAGGCACGTCTCGCTTCTTGACTTCGTGCTTAGCGCTCTCCAAATTCGCCGCTAGCTCCACGGTCCTTCTCAGCTGCAAGTAGCAGCGTTCGCAGTACATAGAGCTTGGCAAGGACCGAAGACCCGGAGGGACATATCGCACACGAAACTCTGGCAGGAGAGAGACGTTATTCTACATGGTCATTTCTCGTCATCCAGTTTGTGCCTCTGCTGCTTCTGCTGTTAAGAATCGCTCCTTGAAAGACGAGCGAGAGCGTCTTTCTGGGTGCATTGCACTGAGTGCTGGCTAAGGACTTTGCACTCGGAGCCGAGGCAACAGGGCGTGCTTGTCCGCAGAACTGAGAGCACGCTGTTGGGCAGAGCTGAAATTGACCGCTGGAGTTCAGCTCCCTCCGGACGGTAGAAAGCGAAGAACGAAGTCGCTTGCGAGCGGCGCAGTGCAGCGAAGAGCACACGAGCAGCCAAAGAGCTCCTTCACAATCGCTTTCACTTCTCATTGCTCTTGCTGCTTGGAAAAGCAGCACACAGCCGTTGCACGACAGGGCAAAATCTCGGGCAGCGCCCGTCCTCACTCCTTCGCTGTGCTGTACTCCATGCAGCTAGAGCGAAGCGACAAGGACGCGAGGAAGAAGAAGGCTTTCTCAAAGTAGCCCACTGTCAGCAGTCCTGAAAGAGCGCATCACACACGGCGTCTGGCTGCCCTCCGTTCTACATACTCGCGGCTCCCTTTGCCGACTTGCAAAAGTTGCTACCAGAGCAGAGGCGGCCAGATTGAAGAGGCAGTGCCTAGGTTCACCTTCTCTTTACTGCACGTAAGCCACGTCCAGCTCCTCGCTGCACTCTGGATTTCCCTTCTCCGCGGCACTCACCGTGGTGCTGTGTGCTACTCGGCGCCTGGAAGTGACAGCCAATGCTTTCACAGCGGGCTGCAAGGGAACCAAGGAGCAGCACAAGCAGCAGTGCTTCAGCTTGCTCCTTCCGACTGCTAAGGGCACTTGGGAAGGCAAGCGACCGTCACCCACCTTCCTCTCCTAGTAGCCTGTAACGTGGTGCACACGAGCACGGCGCTTTTGCCGCTTCGTTCACCGCCCTCGCCGTCGCCCTCGCCTGCCGCCGCTTTCACTTCCCGGCTGCCAGAAGCCGCTGCAGGGGAACCACACAGCCGGCCGTGTGCCGGCAGCCAAGAGCTCGAGAACGCTGCTTCTGCCCAAGCCCGCCTAGGGCGTGCACCTTTGTTCTCAGAGCTCCGTGCAACAGCCTGCCTCTCTCGCAGTTCGAATGGAAAACGAAAGCTTTTCGCCTACGCCCTTCAGAGAGATACGTTGTCAGAAAAAAATGTCTTGTGGCCGGAGCTCAACTCTGCCGAGAGGAAGCTGCTCTTAGCACCGCATTGCAGAGGCACGTCTCGCTTCTTGACTTCGTGCTTAGCGCTCTCCAAATTCGCCGCTAGCTCCACGGTCCTTCTCAGCTGCAAGTAGCAGCGTTCGCAGAACATAGAGCTTCGCAAGGACCGAAGACCCGGAGGGACGTATCGCACACGACAATGTGCCAGGACAGAGACGTGTTCTACATTGTCCCTTCTCGTCATCCAGTTTGTGCCTCTGCTGCTTGTGCTGTTAGGAATCGCTCCTTGAAAGACGAGCGAGAGCGTCTTTCTGGGTGCATTGCACTGAGTGCTCGCTAGGGACTTTGCACTCGGAGCCAAGGCAACAGGGCGTGCTTGTCCGCAGAACTGAGAGCGCGCTGTTGGGCAGAGCTGAAACTGACCGCTGCAGTTCAGCTCTCTCCGGACGGCAGACGCCGAAGAACGAAGCCGCTTGCGAGCGGCGCAGTGCAGCGAAGAGCACACGAGCAGCCAAAGAGCTCCTTCACAATCGCTTTCACTTCTCATTGCTCTTGCTGCTTGGAAAAGCAGCACACAGCCGTTGCACGCCAGGGCAAAAGCTGGGGCAGTGCCCGTCTTCACTCCTTCGCTGTGCTGTACTCCATGCAGCTAGAACGAAGCGAGAAGGACGCGAAGACGAAGAAGGCGTTCTTAAAGTAGCCCCTTGTCAGCAGCCCTGAAAGGGCGCATAACACACGGCGTCTCGCTGCCCTCCGTTCTACATACTCGCGGCTCCCTCTGCCGACTTGCAAAAGTTGTTACCAGAGCAGAGGCGGCCAGATTGAAGAGGCAGTGCCTAGGGTCACCTTTTCCTTACTGAACGTAAGCCACGTCCAGCTCCTCGCTGCACTCTGGATTTCCCTTCTCCGCGGCACTTAGCGTGGTGCTGTGTGCTACACGGGGCCTAGAAGTGACCGCCAATGTTTTCACAGCGGGTTGCAAGGGAACCAAGGAGCAGCACAAGCAGCAGTGCTTCAGCTTGCTCCTTCCGACTGCTAAGGGCACTTGGGAAGGCAAGCGAGAGTCAACCACCTTCCTCTCCTAGTAGCCTCTAACGTGGTGCACACAAGCACGGCACATAGCCGCTTCGTTCACCGCCCTCGCCCTCGCCTACGCCTGGCTCCTCTTTCAATTGCCGGCGGCCAGAAGCCGCTGCAGGGGCGCCACATACCCAGCAGTGTGCCGGCAGCCAAGAGCTCGAGAACGCTTCTTCCGCCCAAGCCAGCCTAGGGCCTGCACCTTTGTTCTCAGAGCTCCGTGCAACAGCCTGCCTCTCTCGCAGTTCGAATGGAAAACGAAAGTTTTCGCCTACGCCCTTCACAGAGATACGTTGTCAGAAAAGAATATCTTGTGGCCGGAGCTCAACTCTGCCGAGAGGAAGCTGCTCTTAGCACCGCATTGCAGAGGCACGTCTCGCTTCTTGACTTCGTGCTTAGCGCTCTCCAAATTCGCCGCTAGCTCCACGGTCCTTCTCAGCTGCAAGTAGCAGCGTTCGCAGTACATAGAGCTTGGCAAGGACCGAAGACCCGGAGGGACATATCGCACACGAAACTGTGGCAGGAGAGAGACGTGTTCTACATGGTCATTTCTCGTCATCCAGTTTGTGCCTCTGCTGCTTCTGCTGTTAAGGATCGCTCCTTGAAAGACGAGCGAGAGCGTCTTTCTGGGTGCATTGCACTGAGTGCTCCCTAAGGACTTTGCACTCGGAGCCGAGGCAACGGGGCGTGCTTGTCCGCAGAACTGAGAGCACGCTGTTGGGCAGAGCTGAAACTGACCGCTGCAGTTCAGCTCTCTCCGGACAGCAGACGCCGAAGAACGAAGCCTCTTGCGAGCGGCGCAGTGTAGCTAAGAGCACACGAGCAGCCAAAGAGCTCCTTCACAATCGCTTTCACTTCTCATTGCTCTTGCTGCTTGGAAAAGCAGCACACAGCCGTTGCACGACAGGGCAAAATCTCGGGCAGCGCCCGTCCTCACTCCTTCGCTGTGCTGTACTCCATGCAGCTAGAGCGAAGCGACAAGGACGCGAGGAAGATGAAGACGACGTTCTTAAAGAAGACCCCTAGCAGCAGCCGTGAAAGGGCGCATAACACACGGCGTCTCGCTGCCCTCCGTTCTACATACTCGCGGCTCCCTCTGCCGACTTGCAAAAGTTGTTACCAGAGCGGAGGCGGCCAGATTGAAGAGGCAGTGCCTAGGTTCACCTTCTCCTTACTGCACGTAAGCCACGTCCAGCTCCTCGCTGCACTCTGGATTTCCGTTCTCCGCGGCACTTATCGTGGTGCTGTGTGCTACTCGGCGCCTGGAAGTGACAGCCAATGCTTTCACAGCGGGGTGCAAGGGAAGCAAGGAGCAGCACAAGCAGCAGTGCTTCAGCTTGCTCCTTCCGACTGCTAAGGGCACTTGGGAAGGCAAGCGACCGTCACCCACCTTCCTCTCCTAGTAGCCTGTAACGTGGTGCACACAAGCACGGCGCTTGTACCGCTTCGTTCACCGCCCTGGCCCACGCCTGGCGTCGCTTTCATTTGCTGGCGGCCAGAAGCCGCTGCAGGGGCGCCACGCTGCCCGCAGTGTGCCGGCAGCCAAGAGCTCGAGAACGCAGCTTCTGCCCAAGCCCGCCTAGGTCGTGCACCTTTGTTCTCAGAGCTCCGTGCAACAGCCTGCCTCTCTCGCAGTTCGAATGGAAAACGAAAGCTTTTCGCCTACGCCCTTCGCAGAGATACGTGGTCAGACAAGAATGTCTTGTGGCCGGAGTTCAACTCTGCCGAGAGGAAGCTGCTCTTAGCACCGCATTGCAGAGGCACGTCTCGCTTCTTGACTTCGTGCTTAGCGCTCTCCAAATTCGCCGCTAGCTCCACGGTCCTTCTCAGCTGCAAGTAGCAGCGTTCGCAGTACATAGAGCTTGGCAAGGACCGAAGACCCGGAGGGACATATCGCACACGAAACTCTGGCAGGAGAGAGACGTTATTCTACATGGTCATTTCTCGTCATCCAGTTTGTGCCTCTGCTGCTTCTGCTGTTAAGAATCGCTCCTTGAAAGACGAGCGAGAGCGTCTTTCTGGGTGCATTGCACTGAGTGCTCGCTAAGGACTTTGCACTCGGAGCCGAGGCAACAGGGCGTGCTTGTCCGCAGAACTGAGAGCACGCTGTTGGGCAGAGCTGAAATTGACCGCTGGAGTTCAGCTCCCTCCGGACGGTAGAAAGCGAAGAACGAAGTCGCTTGCGAGCGGCGCAGTGCAGCGAAGAGCACACGAGCAGCCAAAGAGCTCCTTCACAATCGCTTTCACTTCTCATTGCTCTTGCTGCTTGGAAAAGCAGCACACAGCCGTTGCACGACAGGGCAAAATCTCGGGCAGCGCCCGTCCTCACTCCTTCGCTGTGCTGTACTCCATGCAGCTAGAGCGAAGCGACAAGGACGCGAGGAAGAAGAAGGCTTTCTCAAAGTAGCCCACTGTCAGCAGTCCTGAAAGAGCGCATCACACACGGCGTCTGGCTGCCCTCCGTTCTACATACTCGCGGCTCCCTTTGCCGACTTGCAAAAGTTGCTACCAGAGCAGAGGCGGCCAGATTGAAGAGGCAGTGCCTAGGTTCACCTTCTCTTTACTGCACGTAAGCCACGTCCAGCTCCTCGCTGCACTCTGGATTTCCGTTCTCCGCGGCACTTATCGTGGTGCTGTGTGCTACTCGGCGCCTGGAAGTGACAGCCAATGCTTTCACAGCGGGCTGCAAGGGAACCAAGGAGCAGCACAAGCAGCAGTGCTTCAGCTTGCTCCTTCCGACTGCTAAGGGCACTTGGGAAGGCAAGCGACCGTCACCCACCTTCCTCTCCTCGTAGCCTGTAACGTGGTGCACACGAGCACGGCGCTTTTGCCGCTTCGTTCACCGCCCTCGCCGTCGCCCTCGCCTGCCGCCGCTTTCACTTCCCGGCTGCCAGAAGCCGCTGCAGGGGAACCACACAGCCGGCCGTGTGCCGGCAGCCAAGAGCTCGAGAACGCTGCTTCTGCCCAAGCCCGCCTAGGGCGTGCACCTTTGTTCTCAGAGCTCCGTGCAACAGCCTGCCTCTCTCGCAGTTCGAATGGAAAACGAAAGCTTTTCGCCTACGCCCTTCAGAGAGATACGTTGTCAAAAAAAAATGTCTTGTGGCCGGAGCTCAACTCTGCCGAGAGGAAGCTGCTCTTAGCACCGCATTGCAGAGGCACGTCTCGCTTCTTGACTTCGTGCTTAGCGCTCTCCAAATTCGCCGCTAGCTCCACGGTCCTTCTCAGCTGCAAGTAGCAGCGTTCGCAGAACATAGAGCTTCGCAAGGACCGAAGACCCGGAGGGACGTATCGCACACGACAATGTGCCAGGACAGAGACGTGTTCTACATTGTCCCTTCTCGTCATCCAGTTTGTGCCTCTGCTGCTTGTGCTGTTAGGAATCGCTCCTTGAAAGACGAGCGAGAGCGTCTTTCTGGGTGCATTGCACTGAGTGCTCGCTAAGGACTTTGCACTCGGAGCCGAGGCAAGAGGGCGTGCTTGCCCGAAGAACTGAGAGCACGCTGTTGGGCAGAGCTGAAATTGACCGCTGGAGTTCTGCTCCCTCCGGACGGTAGAAAGCGAAGAACGAAGTCGCTTGCGAGCGGCGCAGTGCAGCGAAGAGCACACGAGCAGCCAAAGAGCTCCTTCACAATCGCTTTCACTTCTCATTGCTCTTGCTGCTTGGAAAAGCAGCACACAGCCGTTGCACGACAGGGCAAAATCTCGGGCAGCGCCCGTCCTCACTCCTTCGCTGTGCTGTACTCCATGCAGCTAGACAAGGACGCGAGGAAGATGAAGACGACGTTCTTAAAGAAGACCCCTAGCAGCAGCCGTGAAAGGGCGCATAACACACGGCGTCTCGCTGCCCTCCGTTCTACATACTCGCAGCTCCCTCTGCCGACTTGCAAAAGTTGCTACCAGAGCAGAGTCGGCCAGATTGAAGAGGCAGTGCCTAGGTTCACCTTCTCCTTACTGCACGTAAGCCACGTCCAGCTCCTCGCTGCACTCTGGATTTCCCTTCTCCGCGGCACTTATCGTGGTGCTGTGTGCTACTCGGCTCCTGGAAGTGACAGCCAATGCTTTCACAGCGGGCTGCAAGGGAACCAAGGAGCAGCACAAGCAGCAGTGCTTCAGCTTGCTCCTTCCGACTGCTAAGGGCACTTGGGAAGGCAAGCGACCGTCACCCACCTTCCTCTCCTAGTAGCCTGTAACGTGGTGCACACGAGCACGGCGCTTTTGCCGCTTCGTTCACCGCCATCGCCGTCGCCCTCGCCTGCCGCCGCTTTCACTTCCCGGCTGCCAGAAGCCGCTGCAGGGGAACCACACAGCCGGCCGTGTGCCGGCAGCCAAGAGCTCGAGAACGCTGCTTCTGCCCAAGCCCGCCTAGGGCGTGCACCTTTGTTCTCAGAGCTCCGTGCAACAGCCTGCCTCTCTCGCAGTTCGAATGGAAAACGAAAGCTTTTCGCCTACGCCCTTCAGAGAGATACGTTGTCAAAAAAAAATGTCTTGTGGCCGGAGCTCAACTCTGATGAGAGGAAGCTGCTCTTAGCACCGCATTGCAGAGGCACGTCTCGCTTCTTGACTTCGTGCTTAGCGCTCTCCAAATTCGCCGCTAGCTCCACGGTCCTTCTCAGCTGCAAGTAGCAGCGTTCGCAGAACATAGAGCTTCGCAAGGACCGAAGACCCGGAGGGACGTATCGCACACGACAATGTGCCAGGACAGAGACGTGTTCTACATTGTCCCTTCTCGTCATCCAGTTTGTGCCTCTGCTGCTTGTGCTGTTAGGAATCGCTCCTTGAAAGACGAGCGAGAGCGTCTTTCTGGGTGCATTGCACTGAGTGCTCGCTAGGGACTTTGCACTCGGAGCCAAGGCAACAGGGCGTGCTTGTCCGCAGAACTGAGAGCGCGCTGTTGGGCAGAGCTGAAACTGACCGCTGGAGTTCAGCTCTCTCCGGACAGCAGACGCCGAAGAACGAAGCCTCTTGCGAGCGGCGCAGTGTAGCTAAGAGCACACGAGCAGCCAAAGAGCTCCTTCACAATCGCTTTCACTTCTCATTGCTCTTGCTGCTTGGAAAAGCAGCACACAGCCGTTGCACGCCTGGGCAAAATCTCGGGCAGCGCCCGTCCTCACTCCTTCGCTGTGCTGTACTCCATGCAGCTAGAGCGAAGCGACAAGGACGCGAGGAAGATGAAGACGACGTTCTTAAAGAAGACCCCTAGCAGCAGCCGTGAAAGGGCGCATAACACACGGCGTCTCGCTGCCCTCCGTTCTACATACTCGCGGCTCCCTCTGCCGACTTGCAAAAGTTGTTACCAGAGCAGAGGCGGCCAGATTGAAGAGGCAGTGCCTAGGTTCACCTTCTCCTTACTGCACGTAAGCCACGTCCAGCTCCTCGCTGCACTCTGGATTTCCGTTCTCCGCGGCACTTATCGTGGTGCTGTGTGCTACTCGGCGCCTGGAAGTGACAGCCAATGCTTTCACAGCGGGCTGCAAGGGAACCAAGGAGCAGCACAAGCAGCAGTGCTTCAGCTTGCTCCTTCCGACTGCTAAGGGCACTTGGGAAGGCAAGCGAGAGTCACCCACCTTCCTCTCCTCGTAGCCTGTAACGTGGTGCACACAAGCACGGCGCTTGTGCCGCTTCGTTCACCGCCCTCGCCGTCGCCCTCGCCTGCCGCCGCTTTCAATTCCCGGCTGCCAGAAGCCGCTGCAGGGGCGCCACGCTGCCCGCAGTGTGCCGGCAGCCAAGAGCTCGAGAACGCAGCTTCTGCCCAAGCCCGCCTAGGTCGTGCACCTTTGTTCTCAGAGCTCCGTGCAACAGCCTGCCTCTCTCGCAGTTCGAATGGAAAACGAAAGCTTTTCGCCTACGCCCTTCGCAGAGATACGTGGTCAGACAAGAATGTCTTGTGGCCGGAGTTCAACTCTGCCGAGAGGAAGCTGCTCTTAGCACCGCATTGCAGAGGCACGTCTCGCTTCTTGACTTCGTGCTTAGCGCTCTCCAAATTCGCCGCTAGCTCCACGGTCCTTCTCAGCTGCAAGTAGCAGCGTTCGCAGTACATAGAGCTTGGCAAGGACCGAAGACCCGGAGGGACATATCGCACACGAAACTCTGGCAGGAGAGAGACGTTATTCTACATGGTCATTTCTCGTCATCCAGTTTGTGCCTCTGCTGCTTCTGCTGTTAAGAATCGCTCCTTGAAAGACGAGCGAGAGCGTCTTTCTGGGTGCATTGCACTGAGTGCTGGCTAAGGACTTTGCACTCGGAGCCGAGGCAACAAGGCGTGCTTGTCCGCAGAACTGAGAGCACGCTGTTGGGCAGAACTGAAATTGACCGCTGGAGTTCAGCTCCCTCCGGACGCCAGGAAGCGAAGAACGAAGTCGCTTGCGAGCGGCGCAGTGCAGCGAAGAGCACACGAGCAGCCAAAGAGCTCCTTCACAATCGCTTTCACTTCTCATTGCTCTTGCTGCTTGGAAAAGCAGCACACAGCCGTTGCACGCCAGGGCAAAATCTCGGGCAGCGCCCGTCCTCACTCCTTCGCTGTGCTGTACTCCATGCAGCTAGAGCGAAGCGACAAGGACGCGAGGAAGAAGAAGGCTTTCTCAAAGTAGCCCACTGTCAGCAGTCCTGAAAGAGCGCATCACACACGGCGTCTGGCTGCCCTCCGTTCTACATACTCGCGGCTCCCTTTGCCGACTTGCAAAAGTTGCTACCAGAGCAGAGGCGGCCAGATTGAAGAGGCAGTGCCTAGGTTCACCTTCTCCTTACTGCACGTAAGCCACGTCCAGCTCCTCGCTGCACTCTGGATTTCCCTTCTCCGCGGCACTCACCGTGGCGCTCTGTCGGGGCACCTCGGCGCATAGAAGAGACCGCCAATGTTTTCACAGCGGGCTGCAAGGGAACCAAGGAGCAGCACAAGCAGCAGTGCTTCAGCTTGCTCCTTGCGACTGCAAAGGGCACTTGGGAAGGCAAGCGAGAGTCAACCACCTTCCTCTCCTCGTAGCCTGTAACGTGGTGCACACAAGCACGGCGCTTGTGCCGCTTCGTTCACCGCCCTCGCCGTCGCCCTCGCCTGCCGCCGCTTTCACTTCCCGGCTGCCAGAAGCCGCTGCAGGGGAACCACGCAGCCGGCCGTGTGCCGGCAGCCAAGAGCTCGAGAACGCTGCTTCTGCCCAAGCCCGCCTAGGGCGTGCACCTTTGTTCTCAGAGCTCCGTGCAACAGCCTGCCTCTCTCGCAGTTCGAATGGAAAACGAAAGTTTTCGCCTACGCCCTTCACAGAGATACGTTGTCAGAAAAGAATGTCTTGTGGCCGGAGCTCAACTCTGCCGAGAGGAAGCTGTTCTTAGCACCGCATTGCAGAGGCACGTCTCGCTTCTTGACTTCGTGCTTAGCGCTCTCCAAATTCGCCGCTAGCTCCACGGTCCTTCTCAGCTGCAAGTAGCAGCGTTCGCAGTACATAGAGCTTGGCAAGGACCGAAGACCCGGAGGGACATATCGCACACGAAACTCTGGCAGGAGAGAGACGTGTTCTACATGGTCATTTCTCGTCATCCAGTTTGTGCCTCTGCTGCTTCTGCTGTTAGGAATCGCTCCTTGAAAGACGAGCGAGAGCGTCTTTCTGGGTGCATTGCACTGAGTGAGTGCTCGCTAAGGACTTTGCACTCGGAGCCGAGGCAACGGGGCGTGCTTGTCCGCAGAACTGAGAGCACGCTGTTGGGCAGAACTGAAACTGACCGCTGGAGTTCAGCTCTCTCCGGACAGCAGACGCCGAAGAACGAAGCCTCTTGCGAGCGGCGCAGTGCAGCGAAGAGCACACGAGCAGCCAAAGAGCTCCTTCACAATCGCTTTCACTTCTCATTGCTCTTGCTGCTTGGAAAAGCAGCACACAGCCGTTGCACGCCAGGGCAAAATCTCGGGCAGCGCCCGTCCTCACTCCTTCGCTGTGCTGTACTCCATGCAGCTAGAGTGAAGCGACAAGGACGCGAGGAAGATGAAGACGACGTTCTTAAAGAAGACCCCTAGCAGCAGCCGTGAAAGGGCGCATAACACACGGCGTCTCGCTGCCCTCCGTTCTACATACTCGCAGCTCCCTCTGCCGACTTGCAAAAGTTGCTACCAGAGCAGAGGCGGCCAGATTGAAGAGGCAGTGCCTAGGTTCACCTTCTCCTTACTGCACGTAAGCCACGTCCAGCTCCTCGCTGCACTCTGGATTTCCCTTCTCCGCGGCACTTAGCGTGGTGCTGTGTGCTACTCGGCGCCTGGAAGTGACAGCCAATGCTTTCAGAGCGGGCTGCAAGGGAACCAAGGAGCAGCACAAGCAGCAGTGCTTCAGCTTGCTCCTTCCGACTGCTAAGGGCACTTGGGAAGGCAAGTGACCGTCACCCACCTTCCTCTCCTAGTAGCCTGTAACGTGGTGCACACAAGCACGGCGCTTGTGCCGCTTCGTTCACCGCCCTCGCCGTCGCCCTCGCCTGCCGCCGCTTTCAATTCCCGGCTGCCAGAAGCCGCTGCAGGGGAACCACGCAGCCGGCCGTGTGCCGGCAGCCAAGAGCTCGAGAACGCTGCTTCTGCCCAAGCCCGCCTAGGGCGTGCACCTTTGTTCTCAGAGCTCCGTGCAACAGCCTGCCTCTCTCGCAGTTCGAATGGAAAACGAAAGCTTTTCGCCTACGCCCTTCAGAGAGAGACGTTGTCAGAAAAGAATGTCTTGTGACCGGAGCTCAACTCTGATGAGAGGAAGCTGCTCTTAGCACCGCATTGCAGAGGCACGTCTCGCTTCTTGACTTTGTGCTTAGCGCTCTCCAAATTCGCCGCTAGCTCCACGGTCCTTCTCAGCAGCAAGTAGCAGCGTTCGCAGAACATAGAGCTTCGCAAGGACCGAAGACCCGGAGGGACGTATCGCACACGACAATGTGCCAGGACAGAGACGTGTTCTACATTGTCCCTTCTCGTCATCCAGTTTGTGCCTCTGCTGCTTCTGCTGTTAGGAATCGCTCCTTGAAAGACGAGCGAGAGCGTCTTTCTGGGTGCATTGCACTGAGTGAGTGCTCGCTAGGGACTTTGCACTCGGAGCCAAGGCAACAGGGCGTGCTTGTCCGCAGAACTGAGAGCGCGCTGTTGGGCAGAGCTGAAACTGACCGCTGGAGTTCAGCTCTCTCCGGACGGCAGACGCCGAAGAACGAAGCCGCTTGCGAGCGGCGCAGTGCAGCGAAGAGCACACGAGCAGCCAAAGAGCTCCTTCACAATCGCTTTCACTTCTCATTGCTCTTGCTGCTTGGAAAAGCAGCACACAGCCGTTGCACGACAGGGCAAAAGCTGGGGCAGTGCCCGTCTTCACTCCTTCGCTGTGCTGTACTCCATGCAGCTAGAACGAAGCGAGAAGGACGCGAAGACGAAGAAGGCGTTCTTAAAGTAGCCCCTTGTCAGTAGCCGTGAAAGGGCGCATAACACACGGCGTCTCGCTGCCCTCCGTTCTACATACTCGCGGCTCCCTCTGCCGACTTGCAAAAGTTGTTACCAGAGCAGAGGCCGCCAGATTGAAGAGGCTGTGCCTAAGTTCACCTTTTCCTTACTGCACGTAAGCCACGTCAAGCTCCTCGCTGCACTCTGGATTTCCCTTCTCCGCGGCACTTAGCGTGGTGCTGTGTGCTACACGGGGCCTAGAAGTGACCGCCAATGTTTTCACAGCGGGTTGCAAGGGAACCAAGGAGCAGCACAAGCAGCAGTGCTTCAGCTTGCTCCTTCCGACTGCTAAGGGCACTTGGGAAGGCAAGCGAGAGTCAACCACCTTCCTCTCCTAGTAGCCTCTAACGTGGTGCACACAAGCACGGCACATAGCCGCTTCGTTCACCGCCCTCGCCCTCGCCTACGCCTGGCTCCTCTTTCAAATGCTGGCGGCCAGAAGCCGCTGCAGGGGCGCCACATACCCAGCAGTGTGCCGGCAGCCAAGAGCTCGAGAACGCTTCTTCTGCCCAAGCCAGCCTAGGGCGTGCACCTTTGTTCTCAGAGCTCCGTGCAACAGCCTGCCTCTCTCGCAGTTCGAATGGAAAACGAAAGTTTTCGCCTACGCCCTTCACAGAGATACGTTGTCAGAAAAGAATATCTTGTGGCCGGAGATCAACTCTGCCGAGAGGAAGCTGCTCTTAGCACCGCATTGCAGAGGCACGTCTCGCTTCTTGACTTCGTGCTTAGCGCTCTCCAAATTCGCCGCTAGCTCCACGGTCCTTCTCAGCTGCAAGTAGCAGCGTTCGCAGTACATAGAGCTTGGCAAGGACCGAAGACCCGGAGGGACATATCGCACACGAAACTCTGGCAGGAGAGAGACGTTATTCTACATGGTCATTTCTCGTCATCCAGTTTGTGCCTCTGCTGCTTCTGCTGTTAAGAATCGCTCCTTGAAAGACGAGCGAGAGCGTCTTTCTGGGTGCATTGCACTGAGTGCTCCCTAAGGACTTTGCACTCGGAGCCGAGGCAACAGGGCGTGCTTGTCCGCAGAACTGAGAGCACGCTGTTGGGCAGAGCTGAAATTGACCGCTGGAGTTCAGCTCCCTCCGGACGCCAGGAAGCGAAGAACGAAGTCTCTTGCGAGCGGCGCAGTGCAGCGAAGAGCACACGAGCAGCCAAAGAGCTCCTTCACAATCGCTTTCACTTCTCATTGCTCTTGCTGCTTGGAAAAGCAGCACACAGCCGTTGCACGCCAGGGCAAAATCTCGGGCAGCGCCCGTCCTCACTCCTTCGCTGTGCTGTACACCATGCAGTTAGAGCGAAACGACAAGGACGCGAGGAAGATGAAGACGACGTTCTTAAAGAAGACCCCTAGCAGCAGCCGTGAAAGGGCGCATAACACACGGCGTCTCGCTGCCCTCCGTTCTACATACTCGCAGCTCCCTCTGCCGACTTGCAAAAGTTGCTACCAGAGCAGAGGCGGCCAGATTGAAGAGGCAGTGCCTAGGTTCACCTTCTCCTTACTGCACGTAAGCCACGTCCAGCTCCTCGCTGCACTCTGGATTTCCCTTCTCCGCGGCACTTATCGTGGTGCTGTGTGCTACTCGGCTCCTGGAAGTGACAGCCAATGCTTTCACAGCGGGCTGCAAGGGAACCAAGGAGCAGCACAAGCAGCAGTGCTTCAGCTTGCTCCTTCCGACTGCTAAGGGCACTTGGGAAGGCAAGTGACCGTCACCCACCTTCCTCTCCTAGTAGCCTGTAACGTGGTGCACACAAGCACGGCGCTTGTGCCGCTTCGTTCACCGCCCTCGCCGTCGCCCTCGCCTGCCGCCGCTTTCAATTCCCGGCTGCCAGAAGCCGCTGCAGGGGAACCACGCAGCCGGCCGTGTGCCGGCAGCCAAGAGCTCGAGAACGCTGCTTCTGCCCAAGCCCGCCTAGGGCGTGCACCTTTGTTCTCAGAGCTCCGTGCAACAGCCTGCCTCTCTCGCAGTTCGAATGGAAAACGAAAGCTTTTCGCCTACGCCCTTCAGAGAGAGACGTTGTCAGAAAAGAATGTCTTGTGACCGGAGCTCAACTCTGATGAGAGGAAGCTGCTCTTAGCACCGCATTGCAGAGGCACGTCTCGCTTCTTGACTTCGTGCTTAGCGCTCTCCAAATTCGCCGCTAGCTCCACGGTCCTTCTCAGCAGCAAGTAGCAGCGTTCGCAGAACATAGAGCTTGGCAAGGACCGAAGACCCGGAGGGACATATCGCACACGAAACTGTGGCAGGAGAGAGACGTGTTCTACATGGTCATTTCTCGTCATCCAGTTTGTGCCTCTGCTGCTTCTGCTGTTAGGAATCGCTCCTTGAAAGACGAGCGAGAGCGTCTTTCTGGGTGCATTGCACTGAGTGAGTGCTCGCTAAGGACTTTGCACTCGGAGCCGAGGCAACGGGGCGTGCTTGTCCGCAGAACTGAGAGCACGCTGTTGGGCAGAGCTGAAACTGACCGCTGGAGTTCAGCTCCCTCCGGACGCCAGGAAGCGAAGAACGAAGTCTCTTGCGAGCGGCGCAGTGCAGCGAAGAGCACACGAGCAGCCAAAGAGCTCCTTCACAATCGCTTTCACTTCTCATTGCTCTTGCTGCTTGGAAAAGCAGCACACAGCCGTTGCACGCCAGGGCAAAATCTCGGGCAGCGCCCGTCCTCACTCCTTCGCTGTGCTGTACTCCATGCAGCTAGAGCGAAGCGACAAGGACGCGAGGAAGAAGAAGGCTTTCTCAAAGTAGCCCACTGTCAGCAGTCCTGAAAGAGCGCATCACACACGGCGTCTGGCTGCCCTCCGTTCTACATACTCGCGGCTCCCTTTGCCGACTTGCAAAAGTTGCTACCAGAGCAGAGGCGGCCAGATTGAAGAGGCAGTGCCTAGGTTCACCTTCTCCTTACTGCACGTAAGCCACGTCCAGCTCCTCGCTGCACTCTGGATTTCCCTTCTCCGCGGCACTCACCGTGGCGCTCTGTCGGGGCACCTCGGCGCATAGAAGAGACCGCCAATGTTTTCACAGCGGGCTGCAAGGGAACCAAGGAGCAGCACAAGCAGCAGTGCTTCAGCTTGCTCCTTGCGACTGCAAAGGGCACTTGGGAAGGCAAGCGAGAGTCAACCACCTTCCTCTCCTCGTAGCCTGTAACGTGGTGCACACAAGCACGGCGCTTGTGCCGCTTCGTTCACCGCCCTCGCCGTCGCCCTCGCCTGCCGCCGCTTTCACTTCCCGGCTGCCAGAAGCCGCTGCAGGGGAACCACGCAGCCGGCCGTGTGCCGGCAGCCAAGAGCTCGAGAACGCTGCTTCTGCCCAAGCCCGCCTAGGTCGTGCACCTTTGTTCTCAGAGCTCCGTGCAACAGCCTGCGTCTCTCGCAGTTCGAATGGAAAACGAAAGCTTTTCGCCTACGCCCTTCGCAGAGATACGTGGTCAGACAAGAATGTCTTGTGGCCGGAGTTCAACTCTGCCGAGAGGAAGCTGCTCTTAGCACCGCATTGCAGAGGCACGTCTCGCTTCTTGACTTCGTGCTTAGCGCTCTCCAAATTCGCCGCTAGCTCCACGGTCCTTCTCAGCTGCAAGTAGCAGCGTTCGCAGTACATAGAGCTTGGCAAGGACCGAAGACCCGGAGGGACATATCGCACACGAAACTCTGGCAGGAGAGAGACGTTATTCTACATGGTCATTTCTCGTCATCCAGTTTGTGCCTCTGCTGCTTCTGCTGTTAAGAATCGCTCCTTGAAAGACGAGCGAGAGCGTCTTTCTGGGTGCATTGCACTGAGTGCTCGCTAAGGACTTTGCACTCGGAGCCGAGGCAACAGGGCGTGCTTGTCCGCAGAACTGAGAGCACGCTGTTGGGCAGAGCTGAAATTGACCGCTGGAGTTCAGCTCCCTCCGGACGGTAGAAAGCGAAGAACGAAGTCGCTTGCGAGCGGCGCAGTGCAGCGAAGAGCACACGAGCAGCCAAAGAGCTCCTTCACAATCGCTTTCACTTCTCATTGCTCTTGCTGCTTGGAAAAGCAGCACACAGCCGTTGCACGACAGGGCAAAATCTCGGGCAGCGCCCGTCCTCACTCCTTCGCTGTGCTGTACTCCATGCAGCTAGACAAGGACGCGAGGAAGATGAAGACGACGTTCTTAAAGAAGACCCCTAGCAGCAGCCGTGAAAGGGCGCATAACACACGGCGTCTCGCTGCCCTCCGTTCTACATACTCGCAGCTCCCTCTGCCGACTTGCAAAAGTTGCTACCAGAGCAGAGTCGGCCAGATTGAAGAGGCAGTGCCTAGGTTCACCTTCTCCTTACTGCACGTAAGCCACGTCCAGCTCCTCGCTGCACTCTGGATTTCCCTTCTCCGCGGCACTTATCGTGGTGCTGTGTGCTACTCGGCTCCTGGAAGTGACAGCCAATGCTTTCACAGCGGGCTGCAAGGGAACCAAGGAGCAGCACAAGCAGCAGTGCTTCAGCTTGCTCCTTCCGACTGCTAAGGGCACTTGGGAAGGCAAGCGACCGTCACCCACCTTCCTCTCCTAGTAGCCTGTAACGTGGTGCACACGAGCACGGCGCTTTTGCCGCTTCGTTCACCGCCATCGCCGTCGCCCTCGCCTGCCGCCGCTTTCACTTCCCGGCTGCCAGAAGCCGCTGCAGGGGAACCACACAGCCGGCCGTGTGCCGGCAGCCAAGAGCTCGAGAACGCAGCTTCTGCCCAAGCCCGCCTAGGGCGTGCACCTTTGTTCTCAGAGCTCCGTGCAACAGCCTGCCTCTCTCGCAGTTCGAATGGAAAACGAAAGCTTTTCGCCTACGCCCTTCAGAGAGATACGTTGTCAAAAAAAAATGTCTTGTGGCCGGAGCTCAACTCTGCCGAGAGGAAGCTGCTCTTAGCACCGCATTGCAGAGGCACGTCTCGCTTCTTGACTTCGTGCTTAGCGCTCTCCAAATTCGCCGCTAGCTCCACGGTCCTTCTCAGCTGCAAGTAGCAGCGTTCGCAGAACATAGAGCTTCGCAAGGACCGAAGACCCGGAGGGACGTATCGCACACGACAATGTGCCAGGACAGAGACGTGTTCTACATTGTCCCTTCTCGTCATCCAGTTTGTGCCTCTGCTGCTTGTGCTGTTAGGAATCGCTCCTTGAAAGACGAGCGAGAGCGTCTTTCTGGGTGCATTGCACTGAGTGCTCGCTAGGGACTTTGCACTCGGAGCCAAGGCAACAGGGCGTGCTTGTCCGCAGAACTGAGAGCGCGCTGTTGGGCAGAGCTGAAACTGACCGCTGGAGTTCAGCTCTCTCCGGACAGCAGACGCCGAAGAACGAAGCCTCTTGCGAGCGGCGCAGTGTAGCTAAGAGCACACGAGCAGCCAAAGAGCTCCTTCACAATCGCTTTCACTTCTCATTGCTCTTGCTGCTTGGAAAAGCAGCACACAGCCGTTGCACGCCTGGGCAAAATCTCGGGCAGCGCCCGTCCTCACTCCTTCGCTGTGCTGTACTCCATGCAGCTAGAGCGAAGCGACAAGGACGCGAGGAAGATGAAGACGACGTTCTTAAAGAAGACCCCTAGCAGCAGCCGTGAAAGGGCGCATAACACACGGCGTCTCGCTGCCCTCCGTTCTACATACTCGCGGCTCCCTCTGCCGACTTGCAAAAGTTGTTACCAGAGCAGAGGCGGCCAGATTGAAGAGGCAGTGCCTAGGTTCACCTTCTCCTTACTGCACGTAAGCCACGTCCAGCTCCTCGCTGCACTCTGGATTTCCGTTCTCCGCGGCACTTATCGTGGTGCTGTGTGCTACTCGGCGCCTGGAAGTGACAGCCAATGCTTTCACAGCGGGCTGCAAGGGAACCAAGGAGCAGCACAAGCAGCAGTGCTTCAGCTTGCTCCTTCCGACTGCTAAGGGCACTTGGGAAGGCAAGTGACCGTCACCCACCTTCCTCTCCTCGTAGCCTGTAACGTGGTGCACACAAGCACGGCGCTTGTGCCGCTTCGTTCACCGCCCTCGCCGTCGCCCTCGCCTGCCGCCGCTTTCAATTCCCGGCTGCCAGAAGCCGCTGCAGGGGCGCCACGCTGCCCGCAGTGTGCCGGCAGCCAAGAGCTCGAGAACGCAGCTTCTGCCCAAGCCCGCCTAGGTCGTGCACCTTTGTTCTCAGAGCTCCGTGCAACAGCCTGCCTCTCTCGCAGTTCGAATGGAAAACGAAAGCTTTTCGCCTACGCCCTTCGCAGAGATACGTGGTCAGACAAGAATGTCTTGTGGCCGGAGTTCAACTCTGCCGAGAGGAAGCTGCTCTTAGCACCGCATTGCAGAGGCACGTCTCGCTTCTTGACTTCGTGCTTAGCGCTCTCCAAATTCGCCGCTAGCTCCACGGTCCTTCTCAGCTGCAAGTAGCAGCGTTCGCAGTACATAGAGCTTGGCAAGGACCGAAGACCCGGAGGGACATATCGCACACGAAACTCTGGCAGGAGAGAGACGTTATTCTACATGGTCATTTCTCGTCATCCAGTTTGTGCCTCTGCTGCTTCTGCTGTTAAGAATCGCTCCTTGAAAGACGAGCGAGAGCGTCTTTCTGGGTGCATTGCACTGAGTGAGTGCTCGCTAAGGACTTTGCACTCGGAGCCGAGGCAACGGGGCGTGCTTGTCCGCAGAACTGAGAGCACGCTGTTGGGCAGAGCTGAAACTGACCGCTGGAGTTCAGCTCCCTCCGGACGCCAGGAAGCGAAGAACGAAGTCTCTTGCGAGCGGCGCAGTGCAGCGAAGAGCACACGAGCAGCCAAAGAGCTCCTTCACAATCGCTTTCACTTCTCATTGCTCTTGCTGCTTGGAAAAGCAGCACACAGCCGTTGCACGCCAGGGCAAAATCTCGGGCAGCGCCCGTCCTCACTCCTTCGCTGTGCTGTACTCCATGCAGCTAGAGCGAAGCGACAAGGACGCGAGGAAGAAGAAGGCTTTCTCAAAGTAGCCCACTGTCAGCAGTCCTGAAAGAGCGCATCACACACGGCGTCTGGCTGCCCTCCGTTCTACATACTCGCGGCTCCCTTTGCCGACTTGCAAAAGTTGCTACCAGAGCAGAGGCGGCCAGATTGAAGAGGCAGTGCCTAGGTTCACCTTCTCCTTACTGCACGTAAGCCACGTCCAGCTCCTCGCTGCACTCTGGATTTCCCTTCTCCGCGGCACTCACCGTGGCGCTCTGTCGGGGCACCTCGGCGCATAGAAGAGACCGCCAATGTTTTCACAGCGGGCTGCAAGGGAACCAAGGAGCAGCACAAGCAGCAGTGCTTCAGCTTGCTCCTTGCGACTGCAAAGGGCACTTGGGAAGGCAAGCGAGAGTCAACCACCTTCCTCTCCTCGTAGCCTGTAACGTGGTGCACACAAGCACGGCGCTTGTGCCGCTTCGTTCACCGCCCTCGCCGTCGCCCTCGCCTGCCGCCGCTTTCAATTCCCGGCTGCCAGAAGCCGCTGCAGGGGAACCACGCAGCCGGCCGTGTGCCGGCAGCCAAGAGCTCGAGAACGCTGCTTCTGCCCAAGCCCGCCTAGGTCGTGCACCTTTGTTCTCAGAGCTCCGTGCAACAGCCTGCGTCTCTCGCAGTTCGAATGGAAAACGAAAGCTTTTCGCCTACGCCCTTCGCAGAGATACGTGGTCAGACAAGAATGTCTTGTGGCCGGAGTTCAACTCTGCCGAGAGGAAGCTGCTCTTAGCACCGCATTGCAGAGGCACGTCTCGCTTCTTGACTTCGTGCTTAGCGCTCTCCAAATTCGCCGCTAGCTCCACGGTCCTTCTCAGCTGCAAGTAGCAGCGTTCGCAGTACATAGAGCTTGGCAAGGACCGAAGACCCGGAGGGACATATCGCACACGAAACTCTGGCAGGAGAGAGACGTTATTCTACATGGTCATTTCTCGTCATCCAGTTTGTGCCTCTGCTGCTTCTGCTGTTAAGAATCGCTCCTTGAAAGACGAGCGAGAGCGTCTTTCTGGGTGCATTGCACTGAGTGCTCGCTAAGGACTTTGCACTCGGAGCCGAGGCAACAGGGCGTGCTTGTCCGCAGAACTGAGAGCACGCTGTTGGGCAGAGCTGAAATTGACCGCTGGAGTTCAGCTCCCTCCGGACGGTAGAAAGCGAAGAACGAAGTCGCTTGCGAGCGGCGCAGTGCAGCGAAGAGCACACGAGCAGCCAAAGAGCTCCTTCACAATCGCTTTCACTTCTCATTGCTCTTGCTGCTTGGAAAAGCAGCACACAGCCGTTGCACGACAGGGCAAAATCTCGGGCAGCGCCCGTCCTCACTCCTTCGCTGTGCTGTACTCCATGCAGCTAGACAAGGACGCGAGGAAGATGAAGACGACGTTCTTAAAGAAGACCCCTAGCAGCAGCCGTGAAAGGGCGCATAACACACGGCGTCTCGCTGCCCTCCGTTCTACATACTCGCAGCTCCCTCTGCCGACTTGCAAAAGTTGCTACCAGAGCAGAGTCGGCCAGATTGAAGAGGCAGTGCCTAGGTTCACCTTCTCCTTACTGCACGTAAGCCACGTCCAGCTCCTCGCTGCACTCTGGATTTCCCTTCTCCGCGGCACTTATCGTGGTGCTGTGTGCTACTCGGCTCCTGGAAGTGACAGCCAATGCTTTCACAGCGGGCTGCAAGGGAACCAAGGAGCAGCACAAGCAGCAGTGCTTCAGCTTGCTCCTTCCGACTGCTAAGGGCACTTGGGAAGGCAAGCGACCGTCACCCACCTTCCTCTCCTAGTAGCCTGTAACGTGGTGCACACGAGCACGGCGCTTTTGCCGCTTCGTTCACCGCCATCGCCGTCGCCCTCGCCTGCCGCCGCTTTCACTTCCCGGCTGCCAGAAGCCGCTGCAGGGGAACCACACAGCCGGCCGTGTGCCGGCAGCCAAGAGCTCGAGAACGCAGCTTCTGCCCAAGCCCGCCTAGGGCGTGCACCTTTGTTCTCAGAGCTCCGTGCAACAGCCTGCCTCTCTCGCAGTTCGAATGGAAAACGAAAGCTTTTCGCCTACGCCCTTCAGAGAGATACGTTGTCAAAAAAAAATGTCTTGTGGCCGGAGCTCAACTCTGCCGAGAGGAAGCTGCTCTTAGCACCGCATTGCAGAGGCACGTCTCGCTTCTTGACTTCGTGCTTAGCGCTCTCCAAATTCGCCGCTAGCTCCACGGTCCTTCTCAGCTGCAAGTAGCAGCGTTCGCAGAACATAGAGCTTCGCAAGGACCGAAGACCCGGAGGGACGTATCGCACACGACAATGTGCCAGGACAGAGACGTGTTCTACATTGTCCCTTCTCGTCATCCAGTTTGTGCCTCTGCTGCTTGTGCTGTTAGGAATCGCTCCTTGAAAGACGAGCGAGAGCGTCTTTCTGGGTGCATTGCACTGAGTGCTCGCTAGGGACTTTGCACTCGGAGCCAAGGCAACAGGGCGTGCTTGTCCGCAGAACTGAGAGCGCGCTGTTGGGCAGAGCTGAAACTGACCGCTGGAGTTCAGCTCTCTCCGGACAGCAGACGCCGAAGAACGAAGCCTCTTGCGAGCGGCGCAGTGTAGCTAAGAGCACACGAGCAGCCAAAGAGCTCCTTCACAATCGCTTTCACTTCTCATTGCTCTTGCTGCTTGGAAAAGCAGCACACAGCCGTTGCACGCCTGGGCAAAATCTCGGGCAGCGCCCGTCCTCACTCCTTCGCTGTGCTGTACTCCATGCAGCTAGAGCGAAGCGACAAGGACGCGAGGAAGATGAAGACGACGTTCTTAAAGAAGACCCCTAGCAGCAGCCGTGAAAGGGCGCATAACACACGGCGTCTCGCTGCCCTCCGTTCTACATACTCGCGGCTCCCTCTGCCGACTTGCAAAAGTTGTTACCAGAGCAGAGGCGGCCAGATTGAAGAGGCAGTGCCTAGGTTCACCTTCTCCTTACTGCACGTAAGCCACGTCCAGCTCCTCGCTGCACTCTGGATTTCCGTTCTCCGCGGCACTTATCGTGGTGCTGTGTGCTACTCGGCGCCTGGAAGTGACAGCCAATGCTTTCACAGCGGGCTGCAAGGGAACCAAGGAGCAGCACAAGCAGCAGTGCTTCAGCTTGCTCCTTCCGACTGCTAAGGGCACTTGGGAAGGCAAGTGACCGTCACCCACCTTCCTCTCCTCGTAGCCTGTAACGTGGTGCACACAAGCACGGCGCTTGTGCCGCTTCGTTCACCGCCCTCGCCGTCGCCCTCGCCTGCCGCCGCTTTCAATTCCCGGCTGCCAGAAGCCGCTGCAGGGGCGCCACGCTGCCCGCAGTGTGCCGGCAGCCAAGAGCTCGAGAACGCAGCTTCTGCCCAAGCCCGCCTAGGTCGTGCACCTTTGTTCTCAGAGCTCCGTGCAACAGCCTGCCTCTCTCGCAGTTCGAATGGAAAACGAAAGCTTTTCGCCTACGCCCTTCGCAGAGATACGTGGTCAGACAAGAATGTCTTGTGGCCGGAGTTCAACTCTGCCGAGAGGAAGCTGCTCTTAGCACCGCATTGCAGAGGCACGTCTCGCTTCTTGACTTCGTGCTTAGCGCTCTCCAAATTCGCCGCTAGCTCCACGGTCCTTCTCAGCTGCAAGTAGCAGCGTTCGCAGTACATAGAGCTTGGCAAGGACCGAAGACCCGGAGGGACATATCGCACACGAAACTCTGGCAGGAGAGAGACGTTATTCTACATGGTCATTTCTCGTCATCCAGTTTGTGCCTCTGCTGCTTCTGCTGTTAAGAATCGCTCCTTGAAAGACGAGCGAGAGCGTCTTTCTGGGTGCATTGCACTGAGTGCTCCCTAAGGACTTTGCACTCGGAGCCGAGGCAACAGGGCGTGCTTGTCCGCAGAACTGAGAGCACGCTGTTGGGCAGAGCTGAAATTGACCGCTGGAGTTCAGCTCCCTCCGGACGCCAGGAAGCGAAGAACGAAGTCTCTTGCGAGCGGCGCAGTGCAGCGAAGAGCACACGAGCAGCCAAAGAGCTCCTTCACAATCGCTTTCACTTCTCATTGCTCTTGCTGCTTGGAAAAGCAGCACACAGCCGTTGCACGCCAGGGCAAAATCTCGGGCAGCGCCCGTCCTCACTCCTTCGCTGTGCTGTACACCATGCAGTTAGAGCGAAACGACAAGGACGCGAGGAAGATGAAGACGACGTTCTTAAAGAAGACCCCTAGCAGCAGCCGTGAAAGGGCGCATAACACACGGCGTCTCGCTGCCCTCCGTTCTACATACTCGCAGCTCCCTCTGCCGACTTGCAAAAGTTGCTACCAGAGCAGAGTCGGCCAGATTGAAGAGGCAGTGCCTAGGTTCACCTTCTCCTTACTGCACGTAAGCCACGTCCAGCTCCTCGCTGCACTCTGGATTTCCCTTCTCCGCGGCACTTATCGTGGTGCTGTGTGCTACTCGGCTCCTGGAAGTGACAGCCAATGCTTTCACAGCGGGCTGCAAGGGAACCAAGGAGCAGCACAAGCAGCAGTGCTTCAGCTTGCTCCTTCCGACTGCTAAGGGCACTTGGGAAGGCAAGTGACCGTCACCCACCTTCCTCTCCTAGTAGCCTGTAACGTGGTGCACACAAGCACGGCGCTTGTGCCGCTTCGTTCACCGCCCTCGCCGTCGCCCTCGCCTGCCGCCGCTTTCAATTCCCGGCTGCCAGAAGCCGCTGCAGGGGAACCACGCAGCCGGCCGTGTGCCGGCAGCCAAGAGCTCGAGAACGCTGCTTCTGCCCAAGCCCGCCTAGGGCGTGCACCTTTGTTCTCAGAGCTCCGTGCAACAGCCTGCCTCTCTCGCAGTTCGAATGGAAAACGAAAGCTTTTCGCCTACGCCCTTCAGAGAGAGACGTTGTCAGAAAAGAATGTCTTGTGACCGGAGCTCAACTCTGATGAGAGGAAGCTGCTCTTAGCACCGCATTGCAGAGGCACGTCTCGCTTCTTGACTTCGTGCTTAGCGCTCTCCAAATTCGCCGCTAGCTCCACGGTCCTTCTCAGCAGCAAGTAGCAGCGTTCGCAGAACATAGAGCTTGGCAAGGACCGAAGACCCGGAGGGACATATCGCACACGAAACTGTGGCAGGAGAGAGACGTGTTCTACATGGTCATTTCTCGTCATCCAGTTTGTGCCTCTGCTGCTTCTGCTGTTAGGAATCGCTCCTTGAAAGACGAGCGAGAGCGTCTTTCTGGGTGCATTGCACTGAGTGAGTGCTCGCTAAGGACTTTGCACTCGGAGCCGAGGCAACGGGGCGTGCTTGTCCGCAGAACTGAGAGCACGCTGTTGGGCAGAGCTGAAACTGACCGCTGGAGTTCAGCTCCCTCCGGACGCCAGGAAGCGAAGAACGAAGTCTCTTGCGAGCGGCGCAGTGCAGCGAAGAGCACACGAGCAGCCAAAGAGCTCCTTCACAATCGCTTTCACTTCTCATTGCTCTTGCTGCTTGGAAAAGCAGCACACAGCCGTTGCACGCCAGGGCAAAATCTCGGGCAGCGCCCGTCCTCACTCCTTCGCTGTGCTGTACTCCATGCAGCTAGAGCGAAGCGACAAGGACGCGAGGAAGAAGAAGGCTTTCTCAAAGTAGCCCACTGTCAGCAGTCCTGAAAGAGCGCATCACACACGGCGTCTGGCTGCCCTCCGTTCTACATACTCGCGGCTCCCTTTGCCGACTTGCAAAAGTTGCTACCAGAGCAGAGGCGGCCAGATTGAAGAGGCAGTGCCTAGGTTCACCTTCTCCTTACTGCACGTAAGCCACGTCCAGCTCCTCGCTGCACTCTGGATTTCCCTTCTCCGCGGCACTCACCGTGGCGCTCTGTCGGGGCACCTCGGCGCATAGAAGAGACCGCCAATGTTTTCACAGCGGGCTGCAAGGGAACCAAGGAGCAGCACAAGCAGCAGTGCTTCAGCTTGCTCCTTGCGACTGCAAAGGGCACTTGGGAAGGCAAGCGAGAGTCAACCACCTTCCTCTCCTCGTAGCCTGTAACGTGGTGCACACAAGCACGGCGCTTGTGCCGCTTCGTTCACCGCCCTCGCCGTCGCCCTCGCCTGCCGCCGCTTTCAATTCCCGGCTGCCAGAAGCCGCTGCAGGGGAACCACGCAGCCGGCCGTGTGCCGGCAGCCAAGAGCTCGAGAACGCTGCTTCTGCCCAAGCCCGCCTAGGTCGTGCACCTTTGTTCTCAGAGCTCCGTGCAACAGCCTGCGTCTCTCGCAGTTCGAATGGAAAACGAAAGCTTTTCGCCTACGCCCTTCGCAGAGATACGTGGTCAGACAAGAATGTCTTGTGGCCGGAGTTCAACTCTGCCGAGAGGAAGCTGCTCTTAGCACCGCATTGCAGAGGCACGTCTCGCTTCTTGACTTCGTGCTTAGCGCTCTCCAAATTCGCCGCTAGCTCCACGGTCCTTCTCAGCTGCAAGTAGCAGCGTTCGCAGTACATAGAGCTTGGCAAGGACCGAAGACCCGGAGGGACATATCGCACACGAAACTCTGGCAGGAGAGAGACGTTATTCTACATGGTCATTTCTCGTCATCCAGTTTGTGCCTCTGCTGCTTCTGCTGTTAAGAATCGCTCCTTGAAAGACGAGCGAGAGCGTCTTTCTGGGTGCATTGCACTGAGTGCTCGCTAAGGACTTTGCACTCGGAGCCGAGGCAACAGGGCGTGCTTGTCCGCAGAACTGAGAGCACGCTGTTGGGCAGAGCTGAAATTGACCGCTGGAGTTCAGCTCCCTCCGGACGGTAGAAAGCGAAGAACGAAGTCGCTTGCGAGCGGCGCAGTGCAGCGAAGAGCACACGAGCAGCCAAAGAGCTCCTTCACAATCGCTTTCACTTCTCATTGCTCTTGCTGCTTGGAAAAGCAGCACACAGCCGTTGCACGACAGGGCAAAATCTCGGGCAGCGCCCGTCCTCACTCCTTCGCTGTGCTGTACTCCATGCAGCTAGACAAGGACGCGAGGAAGATGAAGACGACGTTCTTAAAGAAGACCCCTAGCAGCAGCCGTGAAAGGGCGCATAACACACGGCGTCTCGCTGCCCTCCGTTCTACATACTCGCAGCTCCCTCTGCCGACTTGCAAAAGTTGCTACCAGAGCAGAGTCGGCCAGATTGAAGAGGCAGTGCCTAGGTTCACCTTCTCCTTACTGCACGTAAGCCACGTCCAGCTCCTCGCTGCACTCTGGATTTCCCTTCTCCGCGTCACTTATCGTGGTGCTGTGTGCTACTCGGCTCCTGGAAGTGACAGCCAATGCTTTCACAGCGGGCTGCAAGGGAACCAAGGAGCAGCACAAGCAGCAGTGCTTCAGCTTGCTCCTTCCGACTGCTAAGGGCACTTGGGAAGGCAAGCGACCGTCACCCACCTTCCTCTCCTAGTAGCCTGTAACGTGGTGCACACGAGCACGGCGCTTTTGCCGCTTCGTTCACCGCCATCGCCGTCGCCCTCGCCTGCCGCCGCTTTCACTTCCCGGCTGCCAGAAGCCGCTGCAGGGGAACCACACAGCCGGCCGTGTGCCGGCAGCCAAGAGCTCGAGAACGCAGCTTCTGCCCAAGCCCGCCTAGGGCGTGCACCTTTGTTCTCAGAGCTCCGTGCAACAGCCTGCCTCTCTCGCAGTTCGAATGGAAAACGAAAGCTTTTCGCCTACGCCCTTCAGAGAGATACGTTGTCAAAAAAAAATGTCTTGTGGCCGGAGCTCAACTCTGCCGAGAGGAAGCTGCTCTTAGCACCGCATTGCAGAGGCACGTCTCGCTTCTTGACTTCGTGCTTAGCGCTCTCCAAATTCGCCGCTAGCTCCACGGTCCTTCTCAGCTGCAAGTAGCAGCGTTCGCAGAACATAGAGCTTCGCAAGGACCGAAGACCCGGAGGGACGTATCGCACACGACAATGTGCCAGGACAGAGACGTGTTCTACATTGTCCCTTCTCGTCATCCAGTTTGTGCCTCTGCTGCTTGTGCTGTTAGGAATCGCTCCTTGAAAGACGAGCGAGAGCGTCTTTCTGGGTGCATTGCACTGAGTGCTCGCTAGGGACTTTGCACTCGGAGCCAAGGCAACAGGGCGTGCTTGTCCGCAGAACTGAGAGCGCGCTGTTGGGCAGAGCTGAAACTGACCGCTGGAGTTCAGCTCTCTCCGGACAGCAGACGCCGAAGAACGAAGCCTCTTGCGAGCGGCGCAGTGTAGCTAAGAGCACACGAGCAGCCAAAGAGCTCCTTCACAATCGCTTTCACTTCTCATTGCTCTTGCTGCTTGGAAAAGCAGCACACAGCCGTTGCACGCCTGGGCAAAATCTCGGGCAGCGCCCGTCCTCACTCCTTCGCTGTGCTGTACTCCATGCAGCTAGAGCGAAGCGACAAGGACGCGAGGAAGATGAAGACGACGTTCTTAAAGAAGACCCCTAGCAGCAGCCGTGAAAGGGCGCATAACACACGGCGTCTCGCTGCCCTCCGTTCTACATACTCGCGGCTCCCTCTGCCGACTTGCAAAAGTTGTTACCAGAGCAGAGGCGGCCAGATTGAAGAGGCAGTGCCTAGGTTCACCTTCTCCTTACTGCACGTAAGCCACGTCCAGCTCCTCGCTGCACTCTGGATTTCCGTTCTCCGCGGCACTTATCGTGGTGCTGTGTGCTACTCGGCGCCTGGAAGTGACAGCCAATGCTTTCACAGCGGGCTGCAAGGGAACCAAGGAGCAGCACAAGCAGCAGTGCTTCAGCTTGCTCCTTCCGACTGCTAAGGGCACTTGGGAAGGCAAGTGACCGTCACCCACCTTCCTCTCCTCGTAGCCTGTAACGTGGTGCACACAAGCACGGCGCTTGTGCCGCTTCGTTCACCGCCCTCGCCGTCGCCCTCGCCTGCCGCCGCTTTCAATTCCCGGCTGCCAGAAGCCGCTGCAGGGGCGCCACGCTGCCCGCAGTGTGCCGGCAGCCAAGAGCTCGAGAACGCAGCTTCTGCCCAAGCCCGCCTAGGTCGTGCACCTTTGTTCTCAGAGCTCCGTGCAACAGCCTGCCTCTCTCGCAGTTCGAATGGAAAACGAAAGCTTTTCGCCTACGCCCTTCGCAGAGATACGTGGTCAGACAAGAATGTCTTGTGGCCGGAGTTCAACTCTGCCGAGAGGAAGCTGCTCTTAGCACCGCATTGCAGAGGCACGTCTCGCTTCTTGACTTCGTGCTTAGCGCTCTCCAAATTCGCCGCTAGCTCCACGGTCCTTCTCAGCTGCAAGTAGCAGCGTTCGCAGTACATAGAGCTTGGCAAGGACCGAAGACCCGGAGGGACATATCGCACACGAAACTCTGGCAGGAGAGAGACGTTATTCTACATGGTCATTTCTCGTCATCCAGTTTGTGCCTCTGCTGCTTCTGCTGTTAAGAATCGCTCCTTGAAAGACGAGCGAGAGCGTCTTTCTGGGTGCATTGCACTGAGTGCTGGCTAAGGACTTTGCACTCGGAGCCGAGGCAACAAGGCGTGCTTGTCCGCAGAACTGAGAGCACGCTGTTGGGCAGAACTGAAATTGACCGCTGGAGTTCAGCTCCCTCCGGACGCCAGGAAGCGAAGAACGAAGTCGCTTGCGAGCGGCGCAGTGCAGCGAAGAGCACACGAGCAGCCAAAGAGCTCCTTCACAATCGCTTTCACTTCTCATTGCTCTTGCTGCTTGGAAAAGCAGCACACAGCCGTTGCACGCCAGGGCAAAATCTCGGGCAGCGCCCGTCCTCACTCCTTCGCTGTGCTGTACTCCATGCAGCTAGAGCGAAGCGACAAGGACGCGAGGAAGAAGAAGGCTTTCTCAAAGTAGCCCACTGTCAGCAGTCCTGAAAGAGCGCATCACACACGGCGTCTGGCTGCCCTCCGTTCTACATACTCGCGGCTCCCTTTGCCGACTTGCAAAAGTTGCTACCAGAGCAGAGGCGGCCAGATTGAAGAGGCAGTGCCTAGGTTCACCTTCTCCTTACTGCACGTAAGCCACGTCCAGCTCCTCGCTGCACTCTGGATTTCCCTTCTCCGCGGCACTCACCGTGGCGCTCTGTCGGGGCACCTCGGCGCATAGAAGAGACCGCCAATGTTTTCACAGCGGGCTGCAAGGGAACCAAGGAGCAGCACAAGCAGCAGTGCTTCAGCTTGCTCCTTGCGACTGCAAAGGGCACTTGGGAAGGCAAGCGAGAGTCAACCACCTTCCTCTCCTCGTAGCCTGTAACGTGGTGCACACAAGCACGGCGCTTGTGCCGCTTCGTTCACCGCCCTCGCCGTCGCCCTCGCCTGCCGCCGCTTTCACTTCCCGGCTGCCAGAAGCCGCTGCAGGGGAACCACGCAGCCGGCCGTGTGCCGGCAGCCAAGAGCTCGAGAACGCTGCTTCTGCCCAAGCCCGCCTAGGGCGTGCACCTTTGTTCTCAGAGCTCCGTGCAACAGCCTGCCTCTCTCGCAGTTCGAATGGAAAACGAAAGTTTTCGCCTACGCCCTTCACAGAGATACGTTGTCAGAAAAGAATGTCTTGTGGCCGGAGCTCAACTCTGCCGAGAGGAAGCTGTTCTTAGCACCGCATTGCAGAGGCACGTCTCGCTTCTTGACTTCGTGCTTAGCGCTCTCCAAATTCGCCGCTAGCTCCACGGTCCTTCTCAGCTGCAAGTAGCAGCGTTCGCAGTACATAGAGCTTGGCAAGGACCGAAGACCCGGAGGGACATATCGCACACGAAACTCTGGCAGGAGAGAGACGTGTTCTACATGGTCATTTCTCGTCATCCAGTTTGTGCCTCTGCTGCTTCTGCTGTTAGGAATCGCTCCTTGAAAGACGAGCGAGAGCGTCTTTCTGGGTGCATTGCACTGAGTGAGTGCTCGCTAAGGACTTTGCACTCGGAGCCGAGGCAACGGGGCGTGCTTGTCCGCAGAACTGAGAGCACGCTGTTGGGCAGAACTGAAACTGACCGCTGGAGTTCAGCTCTCTCCGGACAGCAGACGCCGAAGAACGAAGCCTCTTGCGAGCGGCGCAGTGCAGCGAAGAGCACACGAGCAGCCAAAGAGCTCCTTCACAATCGCTTTCACTTCTCATTGCTCTTGCTGCTTGGAAAAGCAGCACAGAGCCGTTGCACGACAGGGCAAAATCTCGGGCAGCGCCCGTCCTCACTCCTTCGCTGTGCTGTACTCCATGCAGCTAGAGCGAAGCGACAAGGACGCGAGGAAGATGAAGACGACGTTCTTAAAGAAGACCCCTAGCAGCAGCCGTGAAAGGGCGCATAACACACGGCGTCTCGCTGCCCTCCGTTCTACATACTCGCAGCTCCCTCTGCCGACTTGCAAAAGTTGCTACCAGAGCAGAGGCGGCCAGATTGAAGAGGCAGTGCCTAGGTTCACCTTCTCCTTACTGCACGTAAGCCACGTCCAGCTCCTCGCTGCACTCTGGATTTCCCTTCTCCGCGGCACTTAGCGTGGTGCTGTGTGCTACTCGGCGCCTGGAAGTGACAGCCAATGCTTTCAGAGCGGGCTGCAAGGGAACCAAGGAGCAGCACAAGCAGCAGTGCTTCAGCTTGCTCCTTCCGACTGCTAAGGGCACTTGGGAAGGCAAGTGACCGTCACCCACCTTCCTCTCCTAGTAGCCTGTAACGTGGTGCACACAAGCACGGCGCTTGTGCCGCTTCGTTCACCGCCCTCGCCGTCGCCCTCGCCTGCCGCCGCTTTCAATTCCCGGCTGCCAGAAGCCGCTGCAGGGGAACCACGCAGCCGGCCGTGTGCCGGCAGCCAAGAGCTCGAGAACGCTGCTTCTGCCCAAGCCCGCCTAGGGCGTGCACCTTTGTTCTCAGAGCTCCGTGCAACAGCCTGCCTCTCTCGCAGTTCGAATGGAAAACGAAAGCTTTTCGCCTACGCCCTTCAGAGAGAGACGTTGTCAGAAAAGAATGTCTTGTGACCGGAGCTCAACTCTGATGAGAGGAAGCTGCTCTTAGCACCGCATTGCAGAGGCACGTCTCGCTTCTTGACTTTGTGCTTAGCGCTCTCCAAATTCGCCGCTAGCTCCACGGTCCTTCTCAGCAGCAAGTAGCAGCGTTCGCAGTACATAGAGCTTGGCAAGGACCGAAGACCCGGAGGGACGTATCGCACACGACAATGTGCCAGGACAGAGACGTGTTCTACATTGTCCCTTCTCGTCATCCAGTTTGTGCCTCTGCTGCTTCTGCTGTTAGGAATCGCTCCTTGAAAGACGAGCGAGAGCGTCTTTCTGGGTGCATTGCACTGAGTGAGTGCTCGCTAGGGACTTTGCACTCGGAGCCAAGGCAACAGGGCGTGCTTGTCCGCAGAACTGAGAGCGCGCTGTTGGGCAGAGCTGAAACTGACCGCTGGAGTTCAGCTCTCTCCGGACGGCAGACGCCGAAGAACGAAGCCGCTTGCGAGCGGCGCAGTGCAGCGAAGAGCACACGAGCAGCCAAAGAGCTCCTTCACAATCGCTTTCACTTCTCATTGCTCTTGCTGCTTGGAAAAGCAGCACACAGCCGTTGCACGCCAGGGCAAAAGCTGGGGCAGTGCCCGTCTTCACTCCTTCGCTGTGCTGTACTCCATGCAGCTAGAACGAAGCGAGAAGGACGCGAAGACGAAGAAGGCGTTCTTAAAGTAGCCCCTTGTCAGTAGCCGTGAAAGGGCGCATAACACACGGCGTCTCGCTGCCCTCCGTTCTACATACTCGCGGCTCCCTCTGCCGACTTGCAAAAGTTGTTACCAGAGCAGAGGCCGCCAGATTGAAGAGGCTGTGCCTAAGTTCACCTTTTCCTTACTGCACGTAAGCCACGTCAAGCTCCTCGCTGCACTCTGGATTTCCCTTCTCCGCGGCACTTAGCGTGGTGCTGTGTGCTACACGGGGCCTAGAAGTGACCGCCAATGTTTTCACAGCGGGTTGCAAGGGAACCAAGGAGCAGCACAAGCAGCAGTGCTTCAGCTTGCTCCTTCCGACTGCTAAGGGCACTTGGGAAGGCAAGCGAGAGTCAACCACCTTCCTCTCCTAGTAGCCTCTAACGTGGTGCACACAAGCACGGCACATAGCCGCTTCGTTCACCGCCCTCGCCCTCGCCTACGCCTGGCTCCTCTTTCAAATGCTGGCGGCCAGAAGCCGCTGCAGGGGCGCCACATACCCAGCAGTGTGCCGGCAGCCAAGAGCTCGAGAACGCTTCTTCTGCCCAAGCCAGCCTAGGGCGTGCACCTTTGTTCTCAGAGCTCCGTGCAACAGCCTGCCTCTCTCGCAGTTCGAATGGAAAACGAAAGTTTTCGCCTACGCCCTTCACAGAGATACGTTGTCAGAAAAGAATATCTTGTGGCCGGAGATCAACTCTGCCGAGAGGAAGCTGCTCTTAGCACCGCATTGCAGAGGCACGTCTCGCTTCTTGACTTCGTGCTTAGCGCTCTCCAAATTCGCCGCTAGCTCCACGGTCCTTCTCAGCTGCAAGTAGCAGCGTTCGCAGTACATAGAGCTTGGCAAGGACCGAAGACCCGGAGGGACATATCGCACACGAAACTCTGGCAGGAGAGAGACGTGTTCTACATGGTCATTTCTCGTCATCCAGTTTGTGCCTCTGCTGCTTCTGCTGTTAAGAATCGCTCCTTGAAAGACGAGCGAGAGCGTCTTTCTGGGTGCATTGCACTGAGTGCTCCCTAAGGACTTTGCACTCGGAGCCGAGGCAACAGGGCGTGCTTGTCCGCAGAACTGAGAGCACGCTGTTGGGCAGAGCTGAAATTGACCGCTGGAGTTCAGCTCCCTCCGGACGCCAGGAAGCGAAGAACGAAGTCTCTTGCGAGCGGCGCAGTGCAGCGAAGAGCACACGAGCAGCCAAAGAGCTCCTTCACAATCGCTTTCACTTCTCATTGCTCTTGCTGCTTGGAAAAGCAGCACACAGCCGTTGCACGCCAGGGCAAAATCTCGGGCAGCGCCCGTCCTCACTCCTTCGCTGTGCTGTACACCATGCAGTTAGAGCGAAACGACAAGGACGCGAGGAAGATGAAGACGACGTTCTTAAAGAAGACCCCTAGCAGCAGCCGTGAAAGGGCGCATAACACACGGCGTCTCGCTGCCCTCCGTTCTACATACTCGCAGCTCCCTCTGCCGACTTGCAAAAGTTGCTACCAGAGCAGAGGCGGCCAGATTGAAGAGGCAGTGCCTAGGTTCACCTTCTCCTTACTGCACGTAAGCCACGTCCAGCTCCTCGCTGCACTCTGGATTTCCCTTCTCCGCGGCACTTATCGTGGTGCTGTGTGCTACTCGGCTCCTGGAAGTGACAGCCAATGCTTTCACAGCGGGCTGCAAGGGAACCAAGGAGCAGCACAAGCAGCAGTGCTTCAGCTTGCTCCTTCCGACTGCTAAGGGCACTTGGGAAGGCAAGTGACCGTCACCCACCTTCCTCTCCTAGTAGCCTGTAACGTGGTGCACACAAGCACGGCGCTTGTGCCGCTTCGTTCACCGCCCTCGCCGTCGCCCTCGCCTGCCGCCGCTTTCAATTCCCGGCTGCCAGAAGCCGCTGCAGGGGAACCACGCAGCCGGCCGTGTGCCGGCAGCCAAGAGCTCGAGAACGCTGCTTCTGCCCAAGCCCGCCTAGGGCGTGCACCTTTGTTCTCAGAGCTCCGTGCAACAGCCTGCCTCTCTCGCAGTTCGAATGGAAAACGAAAGCTTTTCGCCTACGCCCTTCAGAGAGAGACGTTGTCAGAAAAGAATGTCTTGTGACCGGAGCTCAACTCTGATGAGAGGAAGCTGCTCTTAGCACCGCATTGCAGAGGCACGTCTCGCTTCTTGACTTCGTGCTTAGCGCTCTCCAAATTCGCCGCTAGCTCCACGGTCCTTCTCAGCAGCAAGTAGCAGCGTTCGCAGAACATAGAGCTTGGCAAGGACCGAAGACCCGGAGGGACATATCGCACACGAAACTGTGGCAGGAGAGAGACGTGTTCTACATGGTCATTTCTCGTCATCCAGTTTGTGCCTCTGCTGCTTCTGCTGTTAGGAATCGCTCCTTGAAAGACGAGCGAGAGCGTCTTTCTGGGTGCATTGCACTGAGTGAGTGCTCGCTAAGGACTTTGCACTCGGAGCCGAGGCAACGGGGCGTGCTTGTCCGCAGAACTGAGAGCACGCTGTTGGGCAGAGCTGAAACTGACCGCTGGAGTTCAGCTCCCTCCGGACGCCAGGAAGCGAAGAACGAAGTCTCTTGCGAGCGGCGCAGTGCAGCGAAGAGCACACGAGCAGCCAAAGAGCTCCTTCACAATCGCTTTCACTTCTCATTGCTCTTGCTGCTTGGAAAAGCAGCACACAGCCGTTGCACGCCAGGGCAAAATCTCGGGCAGCGCCCGTCCTCACTCCTTCGCTGTGCTGTACTCCATGCAGCTAGAGCGAAGCGACAAGGACGCGAGGAAGAAGAAGGCTTTCTCAAAGTAGCCCACTGTCAGCAGTCCTGAAAGAGCGCATCACACACGGCGTCTGGCTGCCCTCCGTTCTACATACTCGCGGCTCCCTTTGCCGACTTGCAAAAGTTGCTACCAGAGCAGAGGCGGCCAGATTGAAGAGGCAGTGCCTAGGTTCACCTTCTCCTTACTGCACGTAAGCCACGTCCAGCTCCTCGCTGCACTCTGGATTTCCCTTCTCCGCGGCACTCACCGTGGCGCTCTGTCGGGGCACCTCGGCGCATAGAAGAGACCGCCAATGTTTTCACAGCGGGCTGCAAGGGAACCAAGGAGCAGCACAAGCAGCAGTGCTTCAGCTTGCTCCTTGCGACTGCAAAGGGCACTTGGGAAGGCAAGCGAGAGTCAACCACCTTCCTCTCCTCGTAGCCTGTAACGTGGTGCACACAAGCACGGCGCTTGTGCCGCTTCGTTCACCGCCCTCGCCGTCGCCCTCGCCTGCCGCCGCTTTCACTTCCCGGCTGCCAGAAGCCGCTGCAGGGGAACCACGCAGCCGGCCGTGTGCCGGCAGCCAAGAGCTCGAGAACGCTGCTTCTGCCCAAGCCCGCCTAGGTCGTGCACCTTTGTTCTCAGAGCTCCGTGCAACAGCCTGCGTCTCTCGCAGTTCGAATGGAAAACGAAAGCTTTTCGCCTACGCCCTTCGCAGAGATACGTGGTCAGACAAGAATGTCTTGTGGCCGGAGTTCAACTCTGCCGAGAGGAAGCTGCTCTTAGCACCGCATTGCAGAGGCACGTCTCGCTTCTTGACTTCGTGCTTAGCGCTCTCCAAATTCGCCGCTAGCTCCACGGTCCTTCTCAGCTGCAAGTAGCAGCGTTCGCAGTACATAGAGCTTGGCAAGGACCGAAGACCCGGAGGGACATATCGCACACGAAACTCTGGCAGGAGAGAGACGTTATTCTACATGGTCATTTCTCGTCATCCAGTTTGTGCCTCTGCTGCTTCTGCTGTTAAGAATCGCTCCTTGAAAGACGAGCGAGAGCGTCTTTCTGGGTGCATTGCACTGAGTGCTCGCTAAGGACTTTGCACTCGGAGCCGAGGCAACAGGGCGTGCTTGTCCGCAGAACTGAGAGCACGCTGTTGGGCAGAGCTGAAATTGACCGCTGGAGTTCAGCTCCCTCCGGACGGTAGAAAGCGAAGAACGAAGTCGCTTGCGAGCGGCGCAGTGCAGCGAAGAGCACACGAGCAGCCAAAGAGCTCCTTCACAATCGCTTTCACTTCTCATTGCTCTTGCTGCTTGGAAAAGCAGCACACAGCCGTTGCACGACAGGGCAAAATCTCGGGCAGCGCCCGTCCTCACTCCTTCGCTGTGCTGTACTCCATGCAGCTAGACAAGGACGCGAGGAAGATGAAGACGACGTTCTTAAAGAAGACCCCTAGCAGCAGCCGTGAAAGGGCGCATAACACACGGCATCTCGCTGCCCTCCGTTCTACATACTCGCAGCTCCCTCTGCCGACTTGCAAAAGTTGCTACCAGAGCAGAGGCGGCCAGATTGAAGAGGCAGTGCCTAGGTTCACCTTCTCCTTACTGCACGTAAGCCACGTCCAGCTCCTCGCTGCACTCTGGATTTCCGTTCTCCGCGGCACTTAGCGTGGTGCTGTGTGCTACTCGGCGCCTGGAAGTGACAGCCAATGCTTTCAGAGCGGGCTGCAAGGGAACCAAGGAGCAGCACAAGCAGCAGTGCTTCAGCTTGCTCCTTCCGACTGCTAAGGGCACTTGGGAAGGCAAGTGACCGTCACCCACCTTCCTCTCCTAGTAGCCTGTAACGTGGTGCACACAAGCACGGCGCTTGTGCCGCTTCGTTCACCGCCCTCGCCGTCGCCCTCGCCTGCCGCCGCTTTCAATTCCCGGCTGCCAGAAGCCGCTGCAGGGGAACCACGCAGCCGGCCGTGTGCCGGCAGCCAAGAGCTCGAGAACGCTGCTTCTGCCCAAGCCCGCCTAGGGCGTGCACCTTTGTTCTCAGAGCTCCGTGCAACAGCCTGCCTCTCTCGCAGTTCGAATGGAAAACGAAAGCTTTTCGCCTACGCCCTTCAGAGAGATACGTTGTCAGAAAAAAATGTCTTGTGGCCGGAGCTCAACTCTGCCGAGAGGAAGCTGCTCTTAGCACCGCATTGCAGAGGCACGTCTCGCTTCTTGACTTCGTGCTTAGCGCTCTCCAAATTCGCCGCTAGCTCCACGGTCCTTCTCAGCTGCAAGTAGCAGCGTTCGCAGTACATAGAGCTTGGCAAGGACCGAAGACCCGGAGGGACATATCGCACACGACAATGTGCCAGGACAGAGACGTGTTCTACATGGTCATTTCTCGTCATCCAGTTTGTGCCTCTGCTGCTTGTGCTGTTAAGAATCGCTCCTTGAAAGACGAGCGAGAGCGTCTTTCTGGGTGCATTGCACTGAGTGCTCGCTAAGGACTTTGCACTCGGAGCCGAGGCAACAGGGCGTGCTTGTCCGCAGAACTGAGAGCACGCTGTTGGGCAGAGCTGAAATTGACCGCTGGAGTTCAGCTCCCTCCGGACGCCAGGAAGCGAAGAACGAAGTCGCTTGCGAGCGGCGCAGTGCAGCGAAGAGCACACGAGCAGCCAAAGAGCTCCTTCACAATCGCTTTCACTTCTCATTGCTCTTGCTGCTTGGAAAAGCAGCACACAGCCGTTGCACGCCAGGGCAAAATCTCGGGCAGCGCCCGTCCTCACTCCTTCGCTGTGCTGTACTCCATGCAGCTAGAGCGAAGCGACAAGGACGCGAGGAAGAAGAAGGCTTTCTCAAAGTAGCCCACTGTCAGCAGTCCTGAAAGAGCGCATCACACACGGCGTCTGGCTGCCCTCCGTTCTACATACTCGCGGCTCCCTTTGCCGACTTGCAAAAGTTGCTACCAGAGCAGAGGCGGCCAGATTGAAGAGGCAGTGCCTAGGTTCACCTTCTCCTTACTGCACGTAAGCCACGTCCAGCTCCTCGCTGCACTCTGGATTTCCCTTCTCCGCGGCACTCACCGTGGCGCTCTGTCGGGGCACCTCGGCGCATAGAAGAGACCGCCAATGTTTTCACAGCGGGCTGCAAGGGAACCAAGGAGCAGCACAAGCAGCAGTGCTTCAGCTTGCTCCTTGCGACTGCAAAGGGCACTTGGGAAGGCAAGCGAGAGTCAACCACCTTCCTCTCCTCGTAGCCTGTAACGTGGTGCACACAAGCACGGCGCTTGTGCCGCTTCGTTCACCGCCCTCGCCGTCGCCCTCGCCTGCCGCCGCTTTCACTTCCCGGCTGCCAGAAGCCGCTGCAGGGGAACCACGCAGCCGGCCGTGTGCCGGCAGCCAAGAGCTCGAGAACGCTGCTTCTGCCCAAGCCCGCCTAGGTCGTGCACCTTTGTTCTCAGAGCTCCGTGCAACAGCCTGCGTCTCTCGCAGTTCGAATGGAAAACGAAAGCTTTTCGCCTACGCCCTTCGCAGAGATACGTGGTCAGACAAGAATGTCTTGTGGCCGGAGTTCAACTCTGCCGAGAGGAAGCTGCTCTTAGCACCGCATTGCAGAGGCACGTCTCGCTTCTTGACTTCGTGCTTAGCGCTCTCCAAATTCGCCGCTAGCTCCACGGTCCTTCTCAGCTGCAAGTAGCAGCGTTCGCAGTACATAGAGCTTGGCAAGGACCGAAGACCCGGAGGGACATATCGCACACGAAACTCTGGCAGGAGAGAGACGTTATTCTACATGGTCATTTCTCGTCATCCAGTTTGTGCCTCTGCTGCTTCTGCTGTTAAGAATCGCTCCTTGAAAGACGAGCGAGAGCGTCTTTCTGGGTGCATTGCACTGAGTGCTCGCTAAGGACTTTGCACTCGGAGCCGAGGCAACAGGGCGTGCTTGTCCGCAGAACTGAGAGCACGCTGTTGGGCAGAGCTGAAATTGACCGCTGGAGTTCAGCTCCCTCCGGACGGTAGAAAGCGAAGAACGAAGTCGCTTGCGAGCGGCGCAGTGCAGCGAAGAGCACACGAGCAGCCAAAGAGCTCCTTCACAATCGCTTTCACTTCTCATTGCTCTTGCTGCTTGGAAAAGCAGCACACAGCCGTTGCACGCCTGGGCAAAATCTCGGGCAGCGCCCGTCCTCACTCCTTCGCTGTGCTGTACTCCATGCAGCTAGAGCGAAGCGACAAGGACGCGAGGAAGAAGAAGGCTTTCTTAAAGTAGCCCACTGTCAGCAGTCCTGAAAGAGCGCATCACACACGGCGTCTGGCTGCCCTCCGTTCTACATACTCGCGGCTCCCTCTGCCGACTTGCAAAAGTTGTTACCAGAGCAGAGGCGGCCAGATTGAAGAGGCAGTGCCTAGGTTCACCTTCTCCTTACTGCACGTAAGCCACGTCCAGCTCCTCGCTGCACTCTGGATTTCCGTTCTCCGCGGCACTTATCGTGGTGCTGTGTGCTACTCGGCGCCTGGAAGTGACAGCCAATGCTTTCACAGCGGGCTGCAAGGGAACCAAGGAGCAGCACAAGCAGCAGTGCTTCAGCTTGCTCCTTCCGACTGCTAAAGGCACTTGGGAAGGCAAGCGAGAGTCAACCACCTTCCTCTCCTAGTAGCCTCTAACGTGGTGCACACAAGCATGGCTCTTGTGCCGCTTAGTTCACCGCCCTCGCCCTCGCCCTCGCCTTGCTCCGCTTTCACTTGCCGGCGGCCAGAAGCCGCTGCAGGGGCGCCACATAGCCAGCAGTGTGCCTGCAGCCAAGAGCTCGAGAACGCTGCTTCTGCCCAAGCCCACCTAGGGCGTGCGCCTTTGTTCTCAGAGCTCCGTGCAACAGTCTGCCTCTCTCGCACTTCGAATGGAAAACAAAAGCTTTTCGCCTACGCCCTTCACAGAGATCAGTTGCCAGGACGAGAATGACTTGTAGCTGGAGCTCGCCCCCGCCGCCAGGAAGCTGCTTTTAGCACCGCATTGCAGGGACACGTCTCGCTTCTTGACTACGTGCTTAGCGCTCTCCGAATTCGCCGCTAGCCCCACGGTCCTTCTCAGCTGCAAGTAGCAGCGCTCGCAGTACATAGAGCTTCGCAAGGACCGAAGACCCGGAGGGACAGAGTGCTATTGCAGCTGTGACTTCATTTCCCATCATGCACCACGCCCCACTGAGAGCCATTGTAGCTGCACCTACAACTGCCATGATGCTCCACAGCTCTATCAAACCATATTGTACCTGTGCCTACAACTCCCATCATCCCCCGCGCCCCAGAGAGCCCCGTTAGAGCCCCCCAAGTGCCCACTTGTACCGCAAATGGCCCCAGATTCTCCTCCCTGACCTCCAAGTGTCCTCCTGGATCCCCAAGAGCACCCCCAGGCCCTGAAGTGTCCATCACAATCTCTCAGTGCCCCTCCTAATGCCCACTCAGGTCTCCCAAGTTTCCTCCAGACTCTAAAGTTCTGTCTAAATTCCCTCTCCAGACACAAAACTGCCTCAAATGTACCCCAGAAATGCCTCCATGAATCCCAAATGGGTCCCTTTTATACCATCTGAGAAAATGATAAAAAATATGACAATGTTATTAAAAATAGAATTAATAATCATAAAGCTGGAGAAATCCATAGCCAATAGTGGTCACTTATTAATGAAAAGAATTGTGTTACTTTGAACCAATGACCAAAAAAATTTTTGGTTGCCAAAAACGTATGGATTTTTTAATATAAATAGAAAATTAAGGTAATAAAAATATAGAATAGTATTATTATGAAAAATATATGATTTTAATTTTGTAAATGAATAATCTTTTTTTTGGCATGTCAGTCCCAGGTGGGTGATTTGAGACATGCTGATATTGGGCGTTAGGAGCAGGTTGTCCGAACAAGGTCATCCCTCAAGGGGCTCGTACTTCTGGGTGCCCAGACCTCCTAAGGAGACATTCATCATCAAGATCACCCAGGGAATGTTTCAACCACCTCTTCTCTGAGCTGAAAAGTAAAAAAATATTCTCTTGACTAAAAACAAAAATCAGGAGATACACTTTGAAATTGCTTCCTTAACAAAACTCCAAACTCACTCCAATGAGCTGCACAAGCCCTGGAGACTTGAAGACAATTGAAGGAAGACAATGAGCTCCTCAAGTCTTACTGTATTTTAATGATCCCCACGTGGATTTGGGGCTGAGCCCAGGAGCTTCAGGCACTGAGAGAAGGTTGAAGAAGCTGCTCCAAGTCCCTTGGAGCAGAAGCAAAACTCCAAGTCCCTTGGAGCATCAGTGGCCCCACTGAGGGCAGGGAGTGCCAAAGGCTCCCCAGGGAGTGGTGAGAGCAGATCCTTGAGGCCAGGATTGCAGGAGCCCGAGGCTGTGAGCAGGGAACTGCAATGCTGAGCAAGGCCTGGGCTGGGTGGAGGAAGCAGAAAGGCCAAGGCCTGAGCCCAGGCCTGGGCCAGCAGGGCCTGTCCCTCACAGGTGGCTCGGGGCTGTTGCTGGGGCAGTGGGATGGCAGGGGCAGCAAGGACAAATGTCATCAAGCTGCCAGCCCTGCCAGCCTCCTGAGGGAGGGCCGAGGCAGAAGCAAAGTGCAGCCCCTGCCAGGAAAGTTCCTTCTGTGGGGCTGCAGAGGCCCTGCCCGAGCCCAGGGCACAAAGGCCTGGGTGCCTCTGGCCCTGCCAGCCCTGCCCAGCCCTCGGCCATCTCTCCTGCAGGCTGTGCCCCCTGTGCGTGCTGCTCCTGTGCCCTGGCCGGCTGCACACGCCCATCTCGCTGTCCCCCCCAGCATTTCTCAGCCCAGCATTGCTGTGCCCTCCCTGGGCTCCCTGCACCCAGCGCTGCCGGCTCCTGGCACACAGAGCCATGGCCTGGCCCAGCCTCACGCTGGGACACCTCGGGCACCAACATTCTGCCCTGGGAGGGACTTTTTTGTTTCCTCACCTCCAGGCTGAACCTTCCAGGCTGCACTTTGGGGAGGTTTCCTTCTCTTCCCACTTGCAATGGAAGCTCTGTCTCCTGCTGTTCACAAACAGAGAAGGGCTAGTGGGAGATATGGTGGTCAGAGGCTGCCAGGGCTACAGAGACCATGAAATAATCGAGTTTTCAATATTCTGTGAAAGAAAGAGGGGCATCAACACAACTTCTATACTGGAGTTATGGAGAGTAGACAGGCCTTTTCAGGATGAAGATTTGGGGATAACTGATTCAGGTACTGATATTTTTAAAGGAAGCGGCCCTTAAAAACAAAGGGATGGACGAGATCCAAGGGATCCAAGAAGGATGGATACACTTCAAGAAATAAATCTTGAAGGAGCAGGAGCAGCCTGTACCTCTGTGCCAAAAGTGAGCTAGTGAGGAAAATTGACTAGCCTGGCTGTACATGGGGCTTTTCCAGGAAATCAAGGAAAAAAGAAGGTGCATCACCTTTTGACCAAGGGGCAGGTAACTCAGGAAATATTAATGGATGTTTTTAGATCATGCAGAAAGAAAACTAGAGAGGTGAAAGCTCAGTTAGGACATAACCTGACCAGTTCTGTGAATGATAACAACGAGTTTCTCAATACATTATGGCTAAAGTAGGAGTAAGGAGAATCTTTATTCCATACTGGGGACGATATGGTTAACAAAGATGAGGAAAAGATTGGGATACTTAACCCTTTCTTTGCCTCAGTTTTCAACAAAAAGTCAGTCAGGTTGTCCTCAGTACCAGTGTTCTCCTGAGCTGGTAGATGGGGACAGGGAGCAGAACAGACCCCTGTAATCCAGGAGGAAGCAGCTGGGGACCTGCTGAGCCACTCAGATGCTCACTGGTGTCTCTGGGACCAGATGGGATCCATTTTAGGGGGATGAGGGAGCTGCTGGATGAGCTCCCCAAGCTGCTCTCCATCATTTCTCATCAGTGCTGGCTCAGCAGGGAGGTGCCAGAGGACTGGAGGTTCCAATGTGAGCCCATGCCCAAGAAGGGCTGGAAGGAGGATGTGGGGAACTGCAGGCCTGTCAGCCTGACCTGGGTGCCTGGTGAGGTGATGGAACAGATCACCTTGAGTGCCATTACAGGGCACCTCCAGGATGGCTGAGGGATCAGAGCCAGCCAGCGTGGATTTCAGTATCTGCATTGATGATCTGGATGAGGGCATTGAGTGCACCATCAGCAAATGTGCAGATGGCACCAAGCTGGGTGTGAGTGTGGATGTGCTGGAGGGTAGGAGGGTTCTGCAGAGGGACCTGGACAAGCTGGATCCAGGGCCCAAATCCAACAAGGTGAGGTTTAACAAGGCCAAGCGCTGGGTCCTGAACTTCAGCCACAACAACCCCTGCAGTACTACCGGCTGGGGAAAGAGGGGTGGGACAGCAGCCAGGCAGAAAGGAACCTGGGGGCACAGATGGACAGCAGGCTGGACATGAGCCAGCAGTGTGCCCAGGTGGCCAAGAAGGCCAATGGCTCCTGGCCTGGATCAGGAATGGTGTGGCCAGCAGGAGCAGGGCAGTGATTCTTCCCCTGTGCTCAGCACTGGTTGGGCAGCACCTCGAGTGCTGTGTCCAGTTCTGGGTCCCCCAGTTTAGGAAGGACATGGAGGAGCTGGAGTGTGTCCAGAGAAGGGCAACAAGGCTGGTGAGGGGTGTGGAACACAAGTCCTGTGAGGAGAGGCTGCGGGAACTGGAGTTATCTATACTGGAGAAGAGAAGGCTCAGGGGAGACAAGGTAGTGTCAGGGCACAAGCTGGACCTGACAATCTCCAAGGTCTTTTCCAGCCTGGATGATTCTGTGATTCTCTGAAACCAGCCCTGGAGCAGTTGCAGGATGAGCCCCGGGCCTCCTCTTCACAAGGTCCAGCAGCCCAGATCCCTCAGCTTCTCCACACAGCCCCAAAGCCCATCCTGTCAGTCTTCCAGAGCCTCTCCAGCCCCTCCTCATTGCCCACAACAGGGAGCCCCACACCCAGACACAACAGCCCAGATGTGCCCCCCTGGCCTGTGGTGCCTCTGGCAAGGGAGCAGCACGAGGAACTGCAGGACCCTGCAGAAAATTCCTGAAGCATTTGGAAGATGATACTCCTCCCCAAGGGATGTTCCCATGGTGCCAGATCAGGAACTGAAATGGTGAGTGAGGCCAGAGAGCAAAGGGCAAACAGAGATGGGCTGTTTGCAAGGGAGGGGACAGGGATGGGCAAGAGGAAAAAATCTGGATCAAGAAAGAGGAAAGAAAGCAAAGGAGAAGCCAAGGAAATGCTCAGGGCATTTTGGGGGTGGCTGCCAGGCAGCCCTGGCTCTGAGAAACAATATCTGCAGTGGGACAGGAAACTCACAGCTGATGGGAACAAACTTTCTGGCTGACTTCAGAGGCCATGACAAAGATGAGTGGTTTTCCTGCCGTCCCCCAGCCCTTGCTGGCCCCAGGGGCTGATGGCATTTGTGCTCACTCAGCTCCATGTCCCCACAGCAGCACCATGGGGGTGCTGAGGCTGCTGTGTGCAATGCAAACAGGGGCTCCTGAGCCAGTGCTGCCGTGTGTGTGCCTGCAAGGATGCGGCTCCTGTGTGAGCTGGGGGAGAGGCCAGGGCTGCAGAGGGGGGATGTTGTTGGCAGGTGCATGAGGACGCTCTGGGACGCTGCCCTGGGGTGTCCAGTGCACTGAGGATGGATGAGCCCCTGCTCTGCTGCTCCTTGCCAGGGTGTCCCCCTTGCAGGGAGCTTGCAGAGCACCAGCCATGCTGTTTGCCCCCAGCCTGCCCACGGCCAGCCTGGGGCTGCTCCCGGGGCTTTTCTGTGCTCAGCACTGGGCTGGCCAAGTGTTGTGGAGAGAGCCTGGCCAAGGAGCCTGGAGCCCCCAGACCCTGGCCTGAGGCATCAGCGCTGCCCCAGCAGTGCCCATGGCCTGTCCCTGCTGCAGCCCCGGCACTGCCACCCCCAGGGCTGTGCCCGGCCCCGAGAGCACTCAGGCCCTGCAGCAACACGAGGATCAGGAGGGCAGTGGGGCAGTGGCACGGGAGCAGCACTGGCAACACCAAGTGCTGCTGCTGCTGGGCTCAGCTGCTGTGCCAGAACTGATCTGCCCCCAGATCTACACACAGACATTGCTGCTGCAGCTCCAGAGAAGGGAACAAAAGGGACATCTCTGGAGAAATCTTTGCAGGGACAAAGATACTTTAGTTCGTTTAAAGGCACCAAGAGCACAGATGCTCATTTACACAGTCAGTGACCACAGCAAAGGTGGAGAGAAACAAAATGAGTCATGGTCCAAACAGTGATATTTATTTGTGTAGAATATTAAAAATTAAAACAAAGCAAAAAATCAGCAAAATTAAATCAACAAGAAGTATCAAAGCCGATTTTTATTACAAGTGATTTGCAGAAATTGGCCAGCAGTTTAAGGTTTCTGATGCTATCCAGTTATCATTGTCCACACTGTGGCCTTGAGCTCCTGGTTCCTCAGCCTGTAGATGAGGGGATTCAGGGCTGGAGGCACCACAGAGTACAGAACTGACATTGCCAGATCCAGAGATGGGGAGGAGATGGAAGGGGGCTTCAGGTAGGCAAACGCTGCAGTGCTGACAAACAGGGAGACCACAGCCAGGTGAGGGAGGCAGGTGGAAAAGGCTTTGTGCCTTCCCTGCTCAGAGGGGATCCTCAGCACAGCCCTGAAGATCTGCACATAGGAGGAAACAATGAACACAAAACAACCAAAATATAGAACAGCACTTATCACAATGAACCCAAGTTCCCTGAGGTAGGATTGTGAGCAGGAGAGCTTGAGGATGTGTGGGATTTCACAGAAGAACTTGCCCAGGGCATTGCCCTGACACAGGGGCAGGGAAAATGTATTGGCTGTGAGAAGCAGAGCATTGAGGAAGGCACTGGCCCAGGCAGCTGCTGCCATGTGGGCACAAGCTCTGCTGCCCAGGAGGGTCCTGTAGTGCAGGGGTTTGCAGATCGACACGTAGCAGTCGTAGCACATGATGGTCAGGAGGGAAAACTCTGCTGAAATGAAAAAGGCAAAGAAAAAGAACTGAGCAGCACATCCAGTGTAGGAGATGTGTCTGGTGTCCCAGAGGGAATTGTGCATGGCTTTGGGGACAGTGGTGCAGATGGAGCCCAGGTCAGAGAGGGCCAGGTTGAGCAGGAAGAAGAACATGGGGGTGTGCAGGTGGTGGCCACAGGCTACGGCGTTGATGATGAGTCTGTTGGCCAGGAGGGCAGCCAGGGAGATGGCCAGGAAGAGGCAGAAGTGAAGGAGCTGCAGCTGCGGCGTGTCTGCCAATGGCAGCAGGAGGAAGTGGCTGATGGAGCTGCTGTTGGACATTTCCTGTGTCTTGGCATGTGAATCTGTAAAAAAGTAATCATGGAGTAGTTCAGATTGGAGAGGACTTGAAATATCCCAGCCCAGCTTGGTGGCACTTTCCCCCACTGCCTGCCCAGGGCTCTGCTGCCTGGAGCTTCCCTGTGCCCAGGGCTGGGCCCTGCCTGTGCTGCCAGAGCCCATCCCAGCCCTGGGGGCTCAGCTCTGCCCTGCAGACCCCTCCCAGCACAGGGCACTGCCCAGGGCCAGCTCTGCCTTTGCAAGCTCTGATGGCAAAATCATAGCAACCCTGAGGAGGCTGGAAAAGCAACACTGATGCAGCCTGTTAGGGACCCTGTACTGATTTCTGTCACTGACTGCAATTTCCTATCTAAGGAACCCAGAGCAGTAGACGAAAAAAACAGAATTTTCCCTTTTATGCAGCCCTTGCCTCACTGTGCTCCCTGTGTAATCTACCTAGCAATATTCTGCAGTTAAATGTTATGCTGGGAGCAGTCCTGAACAATGCAGCATCCTCACCACACAAGGACAACACTTCCAAGCCTCACTTGCTGTCTCCTTCCACCCACACCTTGTCCCCTATGCTGGGAGCAGCTCCCAGGGCTGGCTGAGAGCTGTCCCTGGCAGGCAGCAGAGTCCCTGCCCCAGCACAGCGCCCTGGGCTGCAGGACCCTGCTCTGCACCACAGCCCTGGGCACCCCTGGCTGCTCTACACAAGAGATCATCAGAGAATGTACTCACACAGTCTGCAGGCATTGGGATGTTGCAGCTTTAGGAGATAAGTGCAGGAGCTGCAGCTGCATTGTCCTGCAGCCAGAGGCTTCCTGTGTCAAGGGCTGGGAGTGATTCTGCCCCAGGCATTCTGAGCATCTTCCCAGCCCTGACTGATTGAAGCTCTCTGTGCCTCTGTGCTGTGCCTGGGGTGGCTGCAGGCAGTGCACCAGCCCTGCCGGGCTGTGCACAGGAGCTGCTTTTCAGGGGAAATGTGGTTTTGAAAATTTTCTTGTTTACCAGGAGACCCAGCTCAGCAGTATAGACAGAGAAGAAAGATTTTAATGACCCTCTTGAGGGTTTGGATGTGTCTCTGAGTCCCTGAGAGAGTGTTCAAAAAAGTACTCAATAACTCAAAATTAAATTGAAACTCCAAAGTTTATTGAAGTTTTAATGGATTCCACTGAGGGTCACAACTCACATGAAAGTGTCCCCAGTTTCCAGTTAGAGCAGAACACTGGAGGCACTGATGACAGGTGGGGACATACAAGGGAAAGGTGTCTCTGATGCTGAGCAAACCTGGATGTGTTTCAGGAATGCAAAGGGCCAAGGGCTGAGCCCCAGCCTCTGGCAAGGCAGATCCTGTCCCTCCCTCATTGCTCAGGGCTCTTCCCGGGCCACTGGGCTCTGGGCATGTGCAATGCCAAGGGCAGCACCATGGGGCGGCCCCTGCCAGGCTGCTGAGCAGGGACAAGGAGGCAATGAGGCCCCAGCACAGCAAGGCTCACTTGTCCCCTGCTGGCCTCAGGCCCAGGGCCAGCCTGCATGGCCCAAGTGCTGCAGGAGTTGGCTGTGTCAGGGCCTTTCAGCTGCTGCCCATCCCTGTGCCCTCTGCAGCCCAGGCTGTCTACGATGTCCATGCCCTGAGCCTCTGTCCCTGTAGGCTGTCGTCATCCCCCGGCTGCCCCACCTCGCTGGCCCCTTCCTTTGCTGACAGCTCTGCCTCCTGCCTGCCTCTGCCTGGACAGACAGAGCCTTGGGCTGCTCCAGACTCCTTCTGGGGGATGTGTTGCACCCCAGCCCTGCCCTGAGAGAGAAATTCCTTTCTCCTTGTTTCAACTCTTGACCACCCTAGCTGCACTTGACATTAATTCTTTCTTTCTGTGGCTGTTTTCCTTTATGTCAAATTCACCATCGCTGAAACTGATCTTCAGTCCCTCCCAGGGCTCTCCTCTGCTGTCCTCAATCTCCACTCCACTGAGCACAGAGCTCCTTTGTCCCTATACAGTGGTCAAGTGCTTGAGTCCATGGGTACCTGGACAAGAGGTACGGTTCTTTTCTGTGGGAAGGAAACCGCAGTATCCGAAAACTGAAAGATGAAAGGCGTTCACCAGATGCCAAGGTCAGCCAGACCTGTTTGTCTTGGCTGCATTTGTCTGGGAGGAATCCTTCAATAGATGGAATTTTTGAGGCCAAATTCTAATTTTTACCATGGGTACCTGGAAGAGAAGGATAGTTCTTTTCCATAAGAAGGAAAGCACAGCCCCTGTGTTTCAATGCAGCTGAGAGTGGCCCTCAGGAAGCCAAGGGAAGTTAAACTTGTCAGTCCAGGCAGATTTTGTCTCGGTGCTATACTTAGAATTTTGGAGATGAATTCCTAGCTTTGGCCTTGGATGCCGGGACTGGAAAGATTTTTTTCCATGGGAAGAAAAGCACAGCCCCAAAGTGTTTCAAAGGCAGATGAGAGGTGGCCCCCAAGAGGCCAAGGCCAGCCAAAGCTGTCTGTCCTGGCAAGTTTCACATGGGAACAATCCTTGGATACACAGAATGTTGGAGGAGGGATCCCAGTTTTGGCCATTTGTGCCTGGAAGTGAAGGACAGTTTTGTTCCATGGGAAGGAAAGCACGGAGCCCCATTGCTCCAGGTCCATTGGAGAAGAAGCTCTCACCATGCCCAGGTCATCTGAACCTCTCAGGCAGCCCCCAGGAGCCCATGCCAGCCAGAGCTGTTCCATGTTCCCTTGGTTCCATGGGGCCGTGCCGTGTCACAAAGGCCTCGTGGTTCCTTGGGGCTCAGCAGTGCCACAGTGTCCCCTTGGTTCCATGGAACACCACAGGATCCCTGTGGTCCCCTTGGTTCCACAAGCCCTGCAGTGTCACAATGACCCCTGGCTTCCATGAGCCCATGCAGAGTCACAATGGTCTCCATGGGAAGGGAAACACCAAGTCCCAGTGGTTCAGAGGCAGATGAGACACAAGCACCAGAGACCAAGGCCAGCCACATCTGTCTGTCCTGGCAGGTTTGTCTGGGAGTAGCACTTGTGTCTTGGTTTAATTTTGACTTTCCCGGCCAATGCACCAAATTAATGTCTTGAGTTTGAGTTACCAATTTGAATAAACTTATTTTTCATGTTGTGAGACAGAACCAGGAGCAAAAGAGCAAGGCAGGCCTAAAACTTGAGAGAGTATAAAAGAAAATTTATTAACGACACAAACAAAAAGAGAGAAGAAAAAAAATTTCAGAATAAGATTTTCTAGATCACTCCTTCCCTCCCTCTCCCAATCTTCATAACAACAAAACAAACATATAACAAATACTTCGGTCAGTGCCCAATTTAGTCTTTTTCAGTTCACTCCTGGAGAGAGAAGCTTCTTCTTGTTGAAGTTGTAGGGATTTTTCCCACAAGAAGGAAAAAAAACAGTTCTCTTGTGGTTTTATCTTTCACGATTTGCATCCGCCCGGGAACCTGCAACCATGACGCTCCTCCCAAACTCTACAGCTGTCCCAAAGCTGTAGATGTGGGCCATGTCTGCTCCATGGGGTATTACTTTTAAGAATGAAATGTTCAACCGCAAAGATTCTCTCTGTCTCCTTTTTTTCTCCTCAGGCTTCATCTTCAGAAAACCAAAATCCCCTTCTCTTCTCAGGACAGAAATTCTCAACACAGGTGCTCTTTAGTCAAATCATCTATTAAATGGAACATTTCCATCCCCCCATGTCTCTTTCCATGGTTTATAGGAATATTGAGTACATCAGTTCATTCCTACAATTTCACAAAAAGATTTTCAGCCATTTCAGCATCTTCTCATTCTCCTTCCATCTTAAAAACTTAGCTCTTACATCACTGACTTCAGAAATCTTCTTATTCCCTTTCATATTCAAAGGAAAGGCTGGAGGCTTTGCAAATCTTATCTGAGCACTAAAGAGTTAAAGTTTAACACAACTACTAAAGTTGGGCCAGGCTCAGGCCGTGCTGGGGGGGGGCAGCTGAGGTGTCAATCAGCCTTTCTGGGGCTGGGCTGCAGCCCCACACTGCTCACGGCCACCCGGGCAGGCCCGGCCCGGCCGGCAGCAGCAAGAGTCGGCCTCCCCCCACGCCAGAGCCGCAGGCCCGTGGAGGAGGAAGCTGTGAAGATCTCATCACACAACTTTTTCTCCCCCCGGCCATCGGGTCCCCCTCGTTGGCAAACAGGGCCCAAGCGGCCTCCCGAGCCTCCCCCCCCCCCCCGCACGGGGGAGAGGGAAGCTCGGGTTGATGTTACCTGCTCAGCCGCCGGAAGACAAAGAGAGTCAGTTCCGGACCACCCCCCTCAAAATGTGTGCTCACGGAGCGAACCAACCCCCTCTAATTGGCTGTTGCAGGTATCCCAACCCCCACAGAGGAAACTCCCTTAGGAAGAATCTCCCCTGAGTCTCCTCTTCCTAAGTCAACCCATCACAACTTGGATAAAGAGAATTTTGAATATGGAATGTCAATTTTGGCCATTTGTGCCTGGACAAGCAGGACGAGTCTTTTCCATAAAAAGGAAAGCATGGAGCCCCAGTGTTTGGAAGGCAGGTGAGAGCTGGCCCTCAGGAGGTAGAGCCAGCCAGTCTTGACAGAATGGCAGCTTTTGTCTGGGAGCAATCCTTGGATATATGGAATTTGGGAGGAGGAATCCCAATTTTGGCCATGGAAACCATGTCAAAATGGATGGGTTTTTCCATATGAAAGAAAAGCAGGAAGTCCAAGTGTTTTGGAAGATGAGAGGTGGCCACCATAAGCGAGGGCAGCCAGACATCTCTCATAGCATCCTGTGTCTTGGAACAATCCTTGGATATACAGAATTTTGGAGATGGAGTCTTAATATTGGCCATGGGCATCTGGACATAAAATGTGTTTAATTCCATAGGAAGAAAAGCACAAAGGCCCAGTGTTTTGAAGGCAAATGAGAGCTGGTCCCTGGGAGGTCAAGCCAGGCAGATCTATCTTTCCTGGCAGGTTTCATCTGAGTATAATCCTTGGATATATGGAATTTTGGAGGCCAAATCCCAGTTCTGCCCATGGGACCTGGAGGAGAAGGACAGCTCTGTTCTATAGGAAGGAAAGCACAGAGCCCCCGAGCTCCACAGGCAGAGGAGAAGCAGCCCCAGCCGTGCCAAGGTCAGCTGAACCTCTCAGGCAGCCCCTGGGAGGCCAGGCCAGCCAGAGCTCTTCCATGTTCCCTTGGTTCCATGGGGTCCCTCAGAGTCACAAAGGTAACACTTTTAAAACCTGACATTGACTAGTTCCTAATGCCAGTAAAAATGATTGTAGGGGTTGTTTTAACTTTGTCAAATCACTTGTTGCAGTGCCCAACTTATTCATTAATATTTCTGAATTGATTCCATTTAAGACTCTCAATCCTGCTCCTAATATTCCAGTTAAATCTCTTTGCATTCTGCCCCTGAATTGTACTTGCTTTTGTAACCATGTTGCCCAGCCCTCAAAGGATGTCTTTAGGAAAGAGGAGCAGGCTGGCTGAATTTCAGAGATATTAGTTTGCATTAGTCATTCAACATGCTTGAGAAACCACTCGGGGTTAAATAACAGTGGTTGTTGGCCCATGTTCCTTATTACATAGGGGCCAACTTCATAAATTTTAGGTTCAGTCTTAGGTGGTGCGGTCTGGGCTTGGGTACTAACATAGGTTACAGTAGATTCAATTGTTGTAATAGGCATGGCCTTTAATTTAAATTTAAATGAGAGCCCAGTAGTGTCATGGCTCCAAAGGCCACATCCACAGTCTGTACTAACGTAAAATCATACCAACAATCTAATTTACTTAGACCACTGCAAATCTCCAGGTGCTTGTCTGTGGGAGAAGTTGAAACACTAATTTGAATTGTGTTCTCATGCTGAGTCCCACTAATCATTCGGGACCCTATTCTGATTGCTTCTCCTATAGTCCCTTGAAGGGACCACGACCTTTGTTTTTGCCATTCCTGCTTTTCATATACCTGTTTTTTGTGCATGACCACAGTTGATAGGTTTAAATCTTTTCTATCAGAACACTTTCCCATGGATCCAGTGTACTGAATGAAAGCTTGGGACCAAGGCCATTCAGCATTATTCTGGCTAGAGGTGCTTTCCAATCCTTGGATTATGCTTATGACTACAAGCAAAACAAACAAAACTCTTCTATTGACTAGATTTCTGCAAACTAAATTACTGAATATTCCCAACCACAATGTACTCATTTTGCTCAAGTAAATTTTAATTTCATTTCATTGTGACCCAGTGTTACTTTCCAAGGGGCACTGGAGCCCTTTTCACTCAAGAATGGTGAATCCAGGCACTCTGCTCCTTGATCTTAACTGCAATGAAGGTGGTGAGAAGCACCTGAATGGTCCTTCCCACTGTGGCTACAAAGTTTTTCTGTAAGGGACTTAACATATACATAATCTCCAGGCTGTATGTCATGCACTGGTCCATCCAGCCCTCTGCCCCAAGTTCCAGCCACATTTTTCTCAATTTCTCTGAGTTGCTTACTTAAGGCTATTGTATAGGCAGGCAGCCTCTCTTCCCCCACTCGGGTAGACAATCCCTTTTGCACTCCTATGGTCTCCCATAAATAATTTCAAAGGAACTTAGATTTTCTTTGGCTCTAGGCTTGGTTTGGATCCACAGCAATGCCAGTGGGAGAGACTGAGGCCAGGGTAAATTAGCTTCTTATCCTAACTTAATTAAATGATATATTTTTTCAACTTGGCCACTTGACTGGGGATGATATGGAGTATGGAGTTCCCAGTCTATGCCCAAGTGATAACTGATTTGTTGTACTATTTTTGAAATAAAATGTGGTCCTCCATCTGAAGATATTGTGGCTGGAACTCTGAAGCGTGGGATTATCTCTTGTAACAATACCCTGGTTACCTCTCAGGCTTTGGCAGTTCTGGTGGGAAAAGCCTCTGGCCACCCTGAAAAGGTGTCTGTTAACACCAGCAAATATTGATACCCCCCTTTTTTGGGAGTTCTGAAAAGTCAATTTGCCACTGTTGCCCAAGACTATGGCCTTTTCCAATTTGACCAAGTTTTGGGTTGGGGATATTCTTGGGTTTGGTCTGGAGCCAAATGTCAGACTGCTGGGCTATCTGAACAATAATAGAGTATAAATTTCTGGCAGTAATCTTTTCAATTAGATAGCTATACAGGGCATCTGTTCCCTGGTGTGTTTTCTGGTGCTCTTCCCTTACCAATGCCCATAACAGGTGGGAAGGGATGACCATTGTCCCTTCTGCAGTAACAGCCCATCCCTCTTGGTTATACGTTCCTCCTTGATCCTTAATTAGTTTTCTATCCCTTCTGGTATATACTGGCTTACCTTCAAGGGAGGACAGTCCTTATGGAATTAAAGCTCCCTCAATCGTCATCTCACCTTTTGCTGCTTCTTTTGCCTCTCTGTCTGCCAGCTCATTTCCTTCCTCCAGTTCTGAGCCCACATTCTGCTGTTCCTTAATGTCCATAATTGCTACCTGCTCAGGTACCTGAACTGCTTTCAGTAGCTGCAATATTTCCTGTGCATGTTTGATGTTTTTCCCTTGTGAGTTTAACAGTCCCCTTTCTTTCCAGATGGCTCCATGTGTGTGTACAACCCCAAATGCATATCTTGAGTCTCTATAAATATTTATTTTCTTTTCTTTCATGATCTCTAAGGTGCGGGTTAGAGCAATTATCTCAGCTTTTTGTGCAGAGGTATCTACTGGCAAGGCTCCAGATTCTGTTACCTCTTTGCAGGTGGTAACTGCATACCCAGCATGTCACTTTCCACTGACAACGTAGCTGCTTCCATCAGTGAACCAGGTTTGGGTGTCATCCAAAGGGGTGTCCTTCAGATATGGGCGGCTGAAGTAGGAGGCTTTGATAGTCTCCAGGCAGTCATGGTGTAAAAAAAGCACTTTTCTTGATTTCCACTAAGAAAAGAAGCTGGGTTGATAATGTTAGTCACAATTATCTCTACATTGTCTTGTTCTACCATGATGGCTTGGTATTTTAGGAACCTTTGTGGGGAGAGCCAGTGCCTGCCTTTTACTTCCAGGACTGCAGACACTGTGTGAGACACCAATACAGTCATTTTCTGGCCCAGGGTGAATTTGTGTGCCTTTTGAATATTCAGCACCACTGCTGCAAGGGCTCTGAGGCATCCCGGCCATCCCTTGGCTGTTGTGTCCAGTTGTTTGGAGAAGCAAGCAACTGCTCTCTGGTATGGACCCAGGTCCTGGGCCAGTATCCCCAGGGCAATTCCCTGCTTCTCATGGGAAAACAGAAAGAATGGTTTACTCACATCTGGGAGTCTGAGAGCCAGAGCTGACACTAGAGCATTCTTCAGCTGGTGAAAGGCCTGAGTGGCCTCTTTTGTCCCCTGGAGTTCTCTGTTCCCATTTGTAATGAGCACGTACAGGGGTTTCATAAGTACACCATCATTATAAATCCATAATCGGCACCACCCTGACATTCCTAAGAATGTTTGCAGTTCCTTCACTGTTTGAGGCTTTGGGGTTTTGCAGATCTCTTCCTTGCAATCTTGCCCTACAGTCTGATGTCCCACACTAATTTCATAACCCAGATAAATTACCTTTCACTTCACTACCTGGACCTTTTTCTTTGATACCCTGTATCCCTCAAGTCCTAGAAAGTTTAGGAGGCTTACTGTCCAGGCTGCACATGCCTCTTTCATCTGGGTGGCTATGAGGAGATCATTCCATGTACTGCAGTAGCTTTCCTTCTTCTGGGGAGCCTCCCAGGATCCCAGATCTTTGCATGTTCTCCAAACAGGGTAGGAGAGTTTTAAATCCCTGAGGCAACACCATCAATGTGAGCTGGGATCTGCACCCACTTCTAGGGTTTTCCCATTCTAATGCAAATATTTTTGGCTGTCTTCATGTAGAGGGAGGCAAAAGGAGGCATCTTTCAAGTTTAGAACAGTAAACCAAGTTAGCTCTGGTGTTAGGCACGTTAGCAAAGTGTATGGGTTTGTTACCACAGGATAGAGATCTTCAGTTATTTTGTCAACAGCCCTTAGACCCTGTAGTATCTGATATGACCCATGAGGTTTTTGGACCAGTAAAACAGGAGTGTTAAACTCAGATGGACACTCTTTTAATAACCCTCTCTGCAAAAGGTTTTCAACTATTGGAATAATTCCCTCCCTGTTTTCCCTTTTCAAAGGGTACTGTTTAATTCTAACTGGTTGTTTTCCTTCCTTCAGTTTAATTACTATAGGAGATGCATTTTTCGCCCTCCCTGGTTCAATAGAAGCTCACACTCCAGGAAATACTTGATTCATTATTTCTTCACTAACTTCTCCCTCCATTTGAATGGCTGTTAACATTAAACTTAATGCCTCTATGTGCTGTTCATCATTTACTTCCAGAATAAATTCCCCATTTTTAAATTTAATGATTATTTGTAATTGTTCTAACAAGTTTATCCCCAAATGATATCTCGGGGAACTAGGCAGGTATAGAGATTTATGAATAGCCCATTGCTTTCCAAGTCTCTACTTTTGTTTGTAAAAATATGCTTTTTCAGGTTGGCCAGTTGCTCCTATTACTGTAACATAATCCTTCCCCACAGGTGCCAATGTTTTATTCAGAGCTGAATATGTTGCCCCAGAGTCAACTAGGAATTCCACCTCTTTCTCTTTTTCCCCCAGCTTCAATTTTATAACCAGTGGATCTTCTGGGGTGAGATCTACTGGTCCTACTCAGTCTTCTGTCACATGTCCAATCACTTTTCCCTTTCCCTGGTCTCCCTTTTCCTGAAGGCCAACCCATCTTTGTTCTGGGCATTGATTTTTCCAGTGACCACAATTCTTACAGATCACACACTGGTCTCTGCCCAGCTGGGATGGGCCTTGTCTAGGTGGTCCCTGTCCGTGTCTTCCTCTCTCCCCCTCGCTTATGACAGCTACAAACTTCCTTCTTCCCAGTTATTAAAGATGTTCCACACCTCATCCACCAGAGTCTCTAAGTTCCTTCAACCCACCCCCCGTATCTTTTGAAGTTTCCATCTTATGTCACCCGTAGGTTGCCCCAGGAATAAACTGACTGGCTGCTGTGTCCCTATGTCAGACCCAGGCTCCAGTGGTGTGTGGCAGCACATTGCATCCCTTCATCGATCGAGGAATTCGGATGGTGGCTCAGAGGGCCCCTGCTTAATTTCATACAACACTGACTATTTTGTAGTTCTGGAAATGGCTTTTTCCATTCCCTTTGCAATCCACTGCTGATAGCTTTCCAACTTTCTCAATTCTGCTGATCTGTTTAGGTCCCACTGTGGGATTTTGGAGTGGGAAATAATCTTTCACATACAGCTGTCAGGTTTTATAATAAACTTCTGCCAAATCCCCTGCCATTTTTATAATTATTTGTCTTTCTGTCTTGGTCAGTGCATCCAATAATAATTGCATATCGTTCCAATCTGGATTATGTTATTTTATTATATATCACAGATGGTTAGCCGTGCTAACTGGATTGCTGCAATAATTTTTAGCAACATTTTCCCATGCTTCCATGTCAATTGAGGCAAAGGGAGGTTTAACCAATACCCATTTTTCCTCGGGTCCCCTTGCCTCTCACAGAGGTGCCTGGAATATGTGTGTCTGCTGTCTAGTCCAGTGTGCGATTGGAGGGGATGAATGGGCTGGGGCTGATGGTACCTCTGAGTCTGCATCCTCATCCTCATCCCTTTCTTGTCTTATGTGTGGAGACCTGAGCAAATCGTCTGCCAGATCTTGTTCCTGGGCCACAGTCTGGTAAACCTTATCAGATTTTGTGCATCTTTGCCCTATGCTACACACTGAACAACACTGCTTGAGCTTTCCTCTCTTAGTCTTATTCTCCTTCTCTAGAGCCAATACCAGAGGGTCAGATGGAGCCCTGAGCCCACAGTCCCTCTGCCATTCGAGGTGATTTCTAAGTGAGAAAAACATATCTGCACATGATACATCTGTCCACTTCCCTTCCCTCCCAAAAAATAGCACGAGCTGTAATAGGGTGCTAAAATCCAAAGTTCCACTGGGTGGTCACTTTGCTCCATTGTCCAATTTATATAAAGGCCACCACTCCTTTAAATCTAACAAGGTCTCTATTGATTTCTGTGCCCCCATGGCCAGCAGCATCTTTCAATGTGCAATAACACAGCCTAATGGACTGGCCTTTGGGATCTCTTTACTTTGTCCAGTTCCCATTATCTTCTCCTTCTTGTCTTGTCTTGTTTCCACTGTGATAAATGTGATCCATGCTAATTAAGTTGTAACTATATTAACAAAATTGTATTTAGCTCAATAGAAGACAATTGTTACAGAGTGAGGGGGGTGATGGGTGAGACAGGACACAGGACATCTTCCAGATGTTGGGAGTCGAAGAAGGAGGTTGGAAGAAAGTCAAACAAGAATAGTAGAAGGACGTAGGTCTGACAAGCAGCATCTAGAAATAGAAAGTTTTGACCTTGAAATGGGCCAAAATGGGATGATTCCAAGCATGGGACTCAATTAAAGTCTTGTAATGGAAAACATCTGCTCAGTCACATAGTGCGCCTGCACTACCTGTGGGTCACACCTTGGTCACTTATGAAGACGATGAGCCTTCATCGGAAATAAGACCCTCAAAAGGATGAGAGACCCCCTAACCCATTAGTAGAGCATGCACCGTACACACAGTGACGGAGATTTTAGGAATAGAAACTAGGAGGAGTTTTCTAGAAACTTCTGTAGCCTACAGTATATAAGTGGGATTGTTAGCCTGGATGCTTTGGTACGTGAGGAATGGGAGCCACTCCCTGTACCCCCGGTCAGTTTTGCTTATGCTTTATACGAACCTCAATGATACTAAATTACTTACTGCCAAATTTTGTATATTCTCAAATATATGCACTTTGATTGTTTCATCTCCAATACTTTAATTGTCATCTCCAATACTTTGATTGTATTCCTTTTATTACTATTTAAAAATTTACTATTAAATTTAATCTTGTTGCTTGATAAATTGGAAAAATAGAACATCATTCATAACACCAGGTAAGCAGTGGTGGTTGAATAAACGTCCTTATCCCAATTCACAAACTCTGTGGAGACAGTCAGTCTCACAGATAACCGTCTGGTCCTTGTAGATAACCACCAGTGAAATCTGGAAGTCTGCTCCTTGAGATTGGCAGCACTGATCAAACAAAGGCAGGAAGGGCTATCGGGAAGACTGATATTGCAAGCTGGTAGTCCATGCAGCTTACTTGGAAAACATAACATAGCATAATACAACAAGATGATTTTAAACAGAACTATTTAATCTAATCATTTCTTTTATCTAGTGTCCATGCTTCACTTCAGAGCTTAGTATTCTGGTTTATACAAGCCCCAATGCTTTTGTGATTAACACGGATCTTTTATGGATGGTCCCAGGATGGAGGCAGAGGGGATGGAGCCGGCTGGGGTGGAGAAGGATGCCCCGAGAGTGGAGGGGGATGGGGATGGAGGCGGGGGAGATGAGGGTGGATCCAGGGCAAGGCGGGCACGGCCCGGGAGCGGATCCTGGCGGCGGCTCCTCCTCCCGGGGCAGCGCGGGCGGATGATCCTGGGGAGCGGCCGCGTGGTGCGGGACGGGACCGGGAGAACGGGGGGATAGCGGGGAACGGGGGGGATAGCGGGGATTGGGGGGATAGCGGGGAACGGGGGGATAGCGGGGATTGGGGGGAGAGCGGGGATTGGGGGGATAACGGGGAACGGGGGGGATAGCGGGGAACGGGGGGGATAGCGGGGATTGGGGGGATAGCGGGGATTGGGGGGATAACGGGGAACGGGGGGGATAGCGGGGATTGGGGGGGATAGCGGGGATTGGGGGGATAGCGGGGATTGGGGGGGATAGCGGGGAACGGGGGGGATCCTCTGTGTAGGTGCCGGTCCCGGGGCTGTGGAAGGAAGGGGAGGAGGAGGAGGAGGAGGCGCTGGCCGGCCCGGGATGAGCGCTGGCATGTATTATCTGAGGCGAGCTGATGTCTCTCACCGCTTTAGCTCTAGAATTACTCTGAGGCCCGGCCATCCCTCCCTCCCTCCCTCCCTCCGGCAGCGCAGCTTTTGCCCGCGGTGCCATCGAGTCCCCGGGCCGGGCTCTGAGCCCGGAGCTCTGCTCAGGCCGGCCCTAAAGCCGCAATGTTTTGTGCTTCCCGCAGGTGTGTGGTTAAAGCCGGGACATTCCAGGCCCGGTGTCTGATGCAGCGTTTTGGAGAGTGCCCAGAGCTGCAGGTGCCAGTGGCACAGGTGAGGTTTGGGGTGACCCAGGCGCTCCCAAGGCTTTGGATGTGCAGCCCTTGGGAAGGCTCCCTGTGCCTGTGCTGGGCTCCTGTCAGCTCCCCAGGCATGGGTTTGTGGGCAGGGAAAGGAAAGGAGCCAGGGCCTCGTGTTCATCTGGGTCCTTTTGTATCTAAAGTCCAGATTTGGCTTCTGGTGCTGTATTTTCTACTGCAATTTAAACATTCTGTTTTTAATAAAACTATTTTTGGTGTCGTTTTCGTGTCCCTGGAGACACAATGGTCATCGTGTGGGGAGGAGGGAGAGCTCAGGAAGGAGAAAGGATGGGGGAAAGGTGCTTGTAATTTTACTTCTCAATGTCCTCTGATTTTTTGGGCAATAACTTCAGGTCATTCTCCTCCATGGAGTGTGTTTGGCCAGTGATCAGGGCGAGGTTTCTCCCCGTTCTTATCCCAGGGCAGGAGCCTTTCAGCGTGGGCTCTGTGCCACTGGGTGGCCTCGTGGTTTTCTGTCTCTTGTGATCGCTGTGTGCATCTCCAGGGAGGCAAACGAGGCCATGCTGAGCCTCGAGATGCAAAATGTTCCCATTTGCCAGGGAAATGTTCGTGTTGGGCAGGCTGGGAACATCTCAGCATGTCCAGGGCCGGTGAGGGATGGGGTCCAGCACTCCAAGTGACGCTGGGACCAGAACCACAAGGACCATTTGGAGCCACACTTGAGCCTGGGGATGACCTTGACCTCAGCCTGACGCTGCTTCACCCCAGGACAGGAGAGCCACCATCAGCTTTTATTACCCACCCATAAAAGCTTCACCTTTGAACCTCCCCAAATCCCATCTGGGACCCCCCCCCAGGGGACCCCCCCAAACTCTGGGACCCCCCTCCAGCCCCCTCAGCCACGCTGTGGCCGCAGCTTCATCTCAGTGAAGGGGATGGAGACGTTGAAGCCTTTCCAGGGGAACCAGTGGATGCCCTGTGGGGGAGCTGGGGGGTCAGAACCCTTGGAGAGTTCCAGAGACCCCCATAAATCCCCATAGAGACCCCACAGTCGCTCCCCAGATTCCTATGGGCACTCATGGACCCTTAGGGATCCCCATAGACACCCCAGAGACCACAGAGATCCCCACAGGCCCTACAGGACCACACAGGCCCTATAGATCCCACAGACCCTTTTTCCACAGGGCCCTATGGAACCCTATGGACTCCCACAGACCCCTATGGACCCTCAGAGAGCCCCATGGACCCTCCCAAAGATTCCCTCATACACCCCCAGACCCCTCCATAGTCCTATAGCCCACCCTAGACCTCCCCTAGCCCCCTTAAAATAACCAATGCCCCTTGCAAAGACCCCCAGATCCCCTCCATATCCCCCAAAATCCCCTCCAGACTCCCCCCAAATCTCCTCCAGACCCCACAAATTCCCCCCATAGCTCCCCATACCCCCTTAAATCCCTCCCAGACCCCCCGAAATCCCCCGCAGACCCCCCCAATCCCCCACCCCGTGCCCCCCCCGGCCCAGGTGGGTACCTGGTGGTCCCGGGGGTCCGTTCAGGTTGGCACAGTGGCAGTTTCGGTACCACCAGGCTCCCCCGGAGGCCGCGGGGTGGGGGGGGTGGTGGGGGCGGCCCGAGGGGTCCCGAGGGTCCCGGGAGTCCCGGTCCCGTGTGGAGAAGGGGCTGCCCGAGTGGTAGGAGAGGGCATCTCCTGTGGGGGGACATGTCAGGGACCCCCAAACTCAGCAGGAGCCACCAAAACCCACCCGAAACCCCAGTACCCCCAGGGACCCCAAAACCCACCAGGGACCCCACAGACCCCTGTCAACCAATGAACCCCAAACCCCCAGGGATCCCAAATCCCATCAGGACCCCACAGAATTCCCCAAATACCCCAGGGACCCCAAAACCCACCAGCGACCCCACAGTCCTCTGCCATCCAGTGAACCCCCAAACCCCCCATGGATCCCAAATCCCATCAGGACTCCCAAAAATTCCACCCCAAACCCCCCCGGAACCCCCCCCGGCCCCGGCGGTGCCGCTGAACGCTCCCACGCGGAGCCGGTACCGCTCCTGGGCGCTGCCCACGGCCAAGTCGCGATAGATCGCCAAGGCCGAGTCGCGACCGGCCCGCAGCTCCACGCGCAGCTCCGTGGGGGTCGCGGCCGTCGGCTCGTGCAGCGCCTCGTTCCCTGCACCCCAAAAATCCTCCGGTACCCCCAGGACTCCTGCGGGGTCCCCTCGAGTTCCCCCGTCCCCCCCCAATGCTCTCCCTGAAATATTGGGGCCCCCAAACTGCTGGGGACCCCAAAAGTGTCCCCTGATTTCCTGGAGAGCCCCCAAATCCTTCCCGGACCCCCAAACCAGATCTGAATATTTGGGGGAGACCCCAAACTCCTGGAGACCCCAAAAGTGAACTCCTGTAGACCCCCTCAAATCCTTCCCGGACCCCAAAACCAGATCTGAATATTTGGGGGGACCCCCCCTGGATCCTACGAGTTCCCCTCTCGGACCCCTGGGGATCCCCCAAATTTTGGGGTCCCACCGAGTACCCCCCGCTGCCGCCCCAGGGCTCTCCTCAAAGTTCCCCCAAACCCTGGCAGTGCCTCCCAGTCCCCCCAGATATTTTTATAGGTCCCCCCCAAAATCCCCAGGGCCCCCCAAAATCCCCAGGGCCCCCCGGCCGAGCCAGAATTCGCCGCTGACGTTGCCGAAGCCGCGGGCGTACGAGTCCCACCCCCTCCAAAACCCCAAAACCCCTCTGATCCCCCAAACCCCAATTTCCATCCCATAAACCCTAGAGAACCCTTCCAGCCCCTCCCAGTGCCCCCCAGTCCCCTCCCAGTGCCTTTCCAGCACCCCTCAACCTCTCCAATGCCCTCCAACATCCCCTGCGGGACCCCCCCAATTACCCCAAACCCCCTCATTTCCCCCCCATAAACCCTGTAGAGCCCCCCACCCCCTCCCAGTATCCCAAAGTTCCCTCTCAGTGCCCCCCAGCACCCCTCAACCTCCCCAACACCCCCTGCAGGACCCCCAAGTGCCCCCAACCCCCTCAGGACGCCCCAGTTGCCCCCACACCTCCAAATTTCCGCCCCAAAAACGCCATAAATCCTCCTCTAAACCCCTGTAGGACCCCCCAGCATTGCTCCCAGTGCTCCCAGTGCTCCCAGTCGCACCAGGCAGCCGCCGCCGTCCGTGTCCATGTCACAGAAGACGCGGAGGGGCCGGACCGGGTCCCCCCCGAGGAAGATGAGGGTGTCCCGGGAGGGTCCCGGCCCGTTCCGCTGCTCCTCGGCGCAGTCCCGGGGATGGGGGTGCGGGAGTGGGGCTGGGGGGAGCATTGGGGTCACCTCAGACACCCCAAAAAGTTTCTGGGAATTCAGGGGTGGCCCCTCCCCAAAATGACACAGGCACCCCCCAATGCCTCCATTCGAAATTTGGGGGTCTGGGTGACACCCCCAGGATCTGAGACCCCCTCAGAGGACCCAGGGCTGGAGCTGTCCCCCCAAAAGACACAGATCTCCCAAAAAAGCACCCAGGGGTACAGCTGTCCCCCCTCAAAGGACACAGACCCCCCAAAAAAGGGCCCCAAATAACCCCCAAATGACTCCCAAAATCCCAAATAACTCCCAGAAACCCCAAATAACCCCCAAACCCCCAAAATAACCCTCCAATCACTCCATAAACCCCAAATATCCCCCAAATAACCCCAAATAATCCCAAATTAACCCCCCAAACCACCCCAAAAACCCAAATAACCCAAATAACCCCAAATAACCCCCAAATACCCCCCACTTCCCCCAATAACCCTACCCCCATTTTTGGGGGTCCAGGTGCCCCTCCCTCCCCCATAGCTCCCCCCACTCACGAGTGTCAAAGGTGGCCTCCAGGGGGACACTTTTGGGGTGTCCCCCTCGGCCCCACAGCCGCACCCCATAGCGCCCCGCGGGCTCCAGCCCCCAGAGCTGCTGCGATGTCGCCTCGGGGGGCAGCCACAGGGTCTGGGGGGGCACGGGGGGTTTTGGGGTACCCCAATGGGGACAGCGGGGTCCCCAGGGGGGGTATTGGGGTCTCAAAGGGATTATTGGGGTCCCCCAAAGCTCTATTGGGGTGCCATTACCAAAGGAGGGTAATGAGAGACCCCGAGGTGTTATTGGGGTTCCCAGGTGGGTATTGGGGTCCCCCAGAGCTGTATTGGGGTTCCCAGAGGGTCACTGGGGTCCCCCAAGGAGATATTGTGGTGCCATTACTAAAGGAGGGTAATGGGATACCCCGAGGTGTTACTGGGGTCCCAAGCAGATATTGGGGGACACCCGGGGGGTTTTAGGTTCCTTTTGGGGGGTCGTTACCTGCTGGGGCCCCCCGGGGGGGCCGTACTCCAGCTCGTAGCCATCGGGGGGGAGCGGGGGGGGTCCCAGTGCAGCCGGGCACTGCGGGGTCACAGCGAGCCCACCCACAGGGTCCCTGGGCCACCTGGGGAAGGACACACTGCTGACATCTACAGCAGCCCCAAATCCCCTTCTGATACCCCAAAAATCACTGTGGTCACCCCAAACCCCCCACCCCCACACCCCAAACCCTCCCATGGGCCCCCCAGCCCTGCCCTCACACCGTGCCCGATGGACATGGCCCAACTCCCCCAAATTTTCCCCCAAAGACCCCCCCAGTCACCCTCTGCCCCCAGTTTCCCCCAATGCCTGCCAGACCTGTTTCCTCCAGGACCTCCCAGTCCCCCGAGTTCTTCCCAGTTTCCCCCAGTCCTCTCCAGTCCCCAACTCCACCCCAATTCCCCCCTGACTCAGTTTCCCCTCATTCTCCAATTTCCCCCCCATTCCCAGTTCACCTCGATCTCCACCAGTCCCTTCAGTCCCCAGTTCCCTCCAGTTCCTCCCAGTCACCCCCAGGCCTCAGAGCCCTCAGTTGCCATCAGTTCACCCCAGTCTCCTGTTTCCCCCAGTTCTCCAAACCTCCCAGTTATCCCCAGTTCCTCCAGTTCCCCCAGTCCCCAGTTCCCTCCAGTTCCTCACAGGCCCAGTTCCCCCAGTTTGCCAAACCCCCCAGTTGTCCCAAGTTGTCCCCAATTCCTCCAGTTCCCCCAGTTCTCCTGCCAGTTGCTCCCAGTGCTACATTGCCCCTAATCACCAGTTTCCCCCAGTCCTCTGGCTACCCCCAGCTCCCAGTTTTGCCCAGTTCTCCCAAGTACCCTCAGCCCCAGTTGCTCCCAGTCCCCCTCTAATCCCACTGTTCTCCCTGGTCCCTGAGCTGTCCCAATCCCCCTAAAACTGTTCCCAGTCACCCCAATAACAAATCCCTCATATTCCTCCAGTTTCCCCAAGTCCCTCCCAGTTCACCCCCAGTACCCCCCAAATCCTCCCCAGTGCCCAGTTTCCCCCAGTCTTTGCCAGTCCTCAGCTCCACCCCAGTTTGCCCCAGTTTGCCCCAGTTCCACGCAGTTTCACCCAGGCCCCACATGACCCCAGACCCCATTTCCAACCAGTCCCCCTTAGCTTTTCCCAGTTCCTCCCAGTCCCCAGGTGATCAGAGTCCCTCCAGGAGTTACACTCCCCCAAATCTCCACTCCCCTCCAATCCCTGCTCTCACTTTCCCCTGAATCCCCAAGTCCTCAGTGCCCTCCGAGCTGCCCCTGGGCCCCACTCCCAGCCCTGTCCCCACTCCAGCTCCATTCCCAGAGGGGTCCTGGGGGAATCCCCGCAGCCCCTCACCAGTGGTGGCCTCACTGGAGACGTGGTCGCTCCTTTTGCCTCCCCTCAGCCCATAGAGGTGGAAGCGGTACCGGCGGGATGGGGACAGCCCCGGCACCGTCACCGAGCGGGACTCGCCATCGATGGGCAGGGCCTGGGGCTGGCCCTGGGCATCCCGGTACTGCAGCACAAAGGAGTCAAAGGAGCCCTCAGGGATGTTCCACTGCAGCTGCACAGAGTTGGGGCTGCCACTGGAGACCTTCAGCTCTCCCAGCACTGCCTGTGCCAAGGGGGCCTCAGATGGAGGGGCCTCAGTTTGGGGATGTGCAGTTTGGAGAACGTCAGCTCTGGGGCCCTCAGTTGAGGTGTCCATTGAGGGTGAGGGCAGATCCTCGGGGTCGGCTGCAGCAACAACAGAGAGGGGACACTGATGGGTGTGGGCATTGGTATGTCCATCCATTTGTCCATCCATCATCCACCCAACTATCCATTATCCATCATGCACCATCTCCTCCCAGTCCCTTCTCACCATTCCCTCCTCACCCATCACTGAGCACCCAATGACCCCAGCCCATCCAATCAACCACTGACTCTTCCATGGACTTACTGACCAGCATCTGCCATCATCCACCATCTTCATCATCATCATAATCAACATTATCCATCATCCTGATTTCTCCAATATCCACCATCATCCATCCATCTATCCATCATCCATCATCCAGCCATGCATTCATCCATCATTCCTTCATCTGTCCATCCATCATCCATCTATCCATCATCCATCATCCATCCATCATCCATCCATCCATCCATCATCCATCTATCCATCATCCATCCATCCATCATCCATCATCCATCATCCATCCATCCATCATCCATCATCCATCCATCCATCATCCATCATCCAGCCATGCATTCATCCATCATTCATTCATCTGTCCATCCATCATCCATCCATCCATCCATCCATCCATCCATCATCCATCCATCCATCATCCATCCATCCATCATCCATCCATCCATCCATCCATCCATCCATCCATCCATCCATCCATCCAGACTTTCATCTCCTGGATCATTCATTCCAGTATCCATCATCCACAATCCCTTAGTCCAACCACATGGCTTTCAATGTGGCTTTTCCTACAACTGATTCATCAGCTTCTCCCTTTATTGGATCATTGAACAATCAAGCGATTGGATCTGTCAAAACACCTGCCCCAACACTCATCATCGTCATCGTCATCATCATCATTCATCCATCCTCCATCCATTATTCTTCCATCCTTTACCCATCCCTTTTCCTTCAGCCAGTCCTTAAATTCATTCTCCAACCCCCTTAATTGCCCTCACCTCCCAAGCCTCACCCCAACACCCTTACCCTTACCCAGGACACAAACCAGCCACAGGTTCAACCACACGTGCTCCCATCTGGCCACCTGTGTATTCATCACCAATCCATCCAAGGCACCCAGGAGCCCCTCATCCACTGATCCATCACCCCTCCATCCTCATCATCCAACACCCATTTGCCATCACTCCTACCCTGAGCTCCTTCCAATTCCTCAACTCTGGGATGTAGGATGGGGGGGGAGCATAGCAGGAATGATGGATGAGATGGATGATGGATGATGGATGATGGATGATGGATGATGGATGATGGATGAGATGGATGATGGGTGATGGATGATGGCTGATGGCTGATGAATGATGGATGATGGCTGATGAATGATAGATGATGGATGATGGATGATGGATGATGGATGAGATGGATGATGGATTATGGATGATGGATGAGATGGATGATGAATGATGGATGATGGATGATGGATGAGATGGATGATGGATGATGGATGATGGATGATGGATGATGGGTGATGGGTGATGGATGTTAGATGGATGATGGATGATGGATGATGGATGCTGATGATGGAGGATGACAGAGTCACTGTGTCATTAGAAGGGTCAATGATTGATGTGATGGTGCCAGTGTCAGGGTTTACTCAACCCAGGTGCTAATGGGATGGTGGAAAGGTGCTATTGGTGCAACCATGAAATGTGGGGAAGTATGGATGGAGCTGGAACGGAGAGAGGATCAAAATGTGATGGAGACAGGATGTGTGGATCGAAGGAAGGAAGGAAGGAAGGAAGGAAGGAAGGAAGGAAGGACAGTGGGGTGTCCAGAAGGAGATGGTTGCTTTGGGTGATGATTGAACACTTGAAGGGACAATTAATGGATGGACAGAGGAATGTCTGGGGAGAAAATATAAATGGATGGATGGATGGATGGATGGATGGATGGATGGATGGATCCCAGTAGTCCCCAAACAATGACTGTTCAGTCATTGATCCTTCCACCAACCTATTGACCAACAGCCCACCATCATCTGTCATCCATCAACCCATTATCAAACATCATCTATCATCCATCATCCATTGACCCATCATCATCCATCATCCACCCATGGGTCTACATATCCCTCTACTCGCCATCCCTCTGGCCTCCACATTCTCACCCCCATCTCAAGCCCCAGAAGCATTTCTCAGACTCCCCAAGCTTGAAGGACCATCTGAGGGCTTGGATGCACCACAGGGGCAGATGGGTCCTGAGCCCCTCTCTCACCTGTGATGATATCAGTGGACACATGGTCAATCCTTTTCCCACCTTGCAATCCATAGAGGTGGAAGCAGAACTGGTGGGACAGGAACAGCCCCGGCACCGGCACCGAGCGGGACTCGCCATCGATGGGCAGGGCCTGGGGCTGGCCCTGGGCATCCCGGTACTGCAGCACAAAGGAGTCAAAGGAGCCCTTGGGGACGCTCCACTGCAGCCCCACAGAGCCTGGGGTGATGCTGGAGACCCTCAGCTCCTCCAGCACCGGCTGTGCCGGAGCGGCCTCAGATGGGGGATGGGCTCTGTTTTGGGGTCTTCTGAGGGCCAGGGCAGCTCCTCTGGCATGGCTGCAGCTGTGGTGGAGAGGGAATAGTGATGGGCCTGGGCAGCTGCTTGTCCATCAACAAGTCCATCTATCATCCACCCAATCACCCATCCATCCGTCATCTACCCATCCATCCATCCACTCATCCATCCACTCATCCATCCATCCATCCATCCATCCATCCATCCATCCATCCATCCAATCCATATCCATCCATTCCTTCAATCATGTGTCTTTCCATGAAACTTTTGGTTCAACTGCATCTTTTACTTCTCCATCCATTGCATCATCCAACCATCAAATGACTGATCTGATCCTCAAAACCACCGATAAACTGCCCCAAACCCATCATCCATCCATCCATCCATCCATCCATCCACCCATCCATCCATCCATCCTCCATCCACTGTCCATCCACTGCCATTCCATTGTCCATCCATCATCCATTGTCCATCCATCTTCCATCACCCATCATCATCATCCATCCATCTGTCTTGGGGTGACTGTATGATGCCTGTATCCCCAAATCGTCTGTTCTGTTGGTGTTGAATATTAAATTCTGCAACTTTAAGACTGGTTCCAGGAGTGAAGGGGGGGAAAGAAGAAGTGCAGAGTTTGTTATCAGAGACTGCACTGGCTCCCCCACATTCCTGCTCACAGACTGTGTTGTCTGCAGTGGACAGAGAGAGAGAGAGCTCTCCTTTGCTCTTGGTTAGTTTTCTGGCTAGCTGAGGCACAGAAACTCCCTGGATTGGTTTGTTTTTTTTTTTTTTTTTTTTTTTTTTTTTTTTTGTTTTGTTTTGTTTTTTGTTTTTTTGTTTTTTGGTTTGTTTTTTTTTTTTTCCCTGGAACTGTTTGAACCGGCTCTGGACTGAAAACCCAGAGGAGCACTGGGAGCTCACACCTGTGGCCCACCAGGCCTGGCCTGGGCATTCCCCAGCACAGGAGGGACTGAGAACAGACTGAGTGAGCTGGGCAGCCACGGAAAGAACTCTTCTAAATCGGTCATCTCCTCGGAACGGCGAGAGGTTTTGCTGTTTGATATTGTTCATTGTTGTGCTGGGAGGTGTGTTGCCTGTTGAATAAACAGTTTTCTTTTTTTCTACTTCTCTCCAATTTTTTTTTCCATTTTCCTAGAGGGACCTCATTTAGAGGTTTCCTCCCAGATTTGTACTAAACCAGGACAGGGAGAAATGAAACAAAATTTTGGGCTTTTTCCCACCAAAAATTGGGACTTTTCAGCCCTGAAATTGGCACTTTTAACCCAAAACTTTTTGGACATCAGGTCTACACATTACAATGAATTGAGGTTTTCTTGGAAGTCTTTAAAATCAATGGAGATTTTTAGGGACACCAGGTCTAGCCAAATAAATGCAACAGGGATTTAGGGACACCAGGTCTACCCTAACTGAAGTGAAAAAGGGTTTTGGAACACCAAGTCTATCCATTACAGTCAATGGGCATTTTGCAGAAATTTGGGGCTAAAATGGGGATATTTGGGTACATTTGAGGGAAATATTGGGCTGAATTCTGGGAATTTCTGCTTAAGGATTGCAGTGCTGACACTCTGGAAGTCTTGGATAAATTCCTGGAAACCAATCCGGAATCCCTGATCCAATACCTGTGGCCTGGGGTGGAGCTGTTGCCTCCATATAAGCCAAAAAATCTGTTTTCAGCCCAAAGTGTGGGAATTCTGAGTCTAAAAGTGGGATTTTTACCCCAAGAATTTTGAGACATCGGGTTTACACACTGGAATCAATGGGGATTTAAGGACACCAGGTCTACCCATTCAACCCAGCAGAGCCCAGCACCTGCCACTTTAGGCAAGGAGGGACTGGAAAATTTTGGGAATGCCGTGAAATTGTGGGAATTTTTCCTGTGAATCCCTCACCTGCCTTCAGCCTTTCAGGGGGCAGCATCCCAGCCTCGCCCTTCCCAGAGCTCCTGGCAGGCACCAGCAGACGGTGGTGCCAGATGGAGAAGTTGGAGATGGCACAGCTCAGCAGGGCTCTGGCAAAGGTCAGCTTGGCCTCGGGGTCCTGCCTGGCTGCCAGCTCCCACTGGTGTTCCCAGGCCTGGACTGGGAGGGCACCAGTATAAACCAGTAAGCACTGAGAGCCACCCTCGAGCTCCTGAGGCCTGTGGCAGCAGCTCCCAGAATAAACCAGTAAGGGTAAATGCACCTGCTCCCAGTGCGATCTAGAGGCTCTCAGTGTGGTCTGGGGGCTCCCAGGTTTATACTGGGAGGGCACCAGTATAAACCAGTAATGCCTCATGCACACAAACCCAGTCTCAGTGCAATCTCGAGGCTCCCAGTGCAGTCTCAGTGCTCCCAGGATTATACTGGTTGATCCCCAGGACCACATCCCAATCTAAACCAGTATAACCCAGTATAAACCAGTGACCCCCAGGACCACATCTGGAGAAGTCGGTCCGGAGTTTCCCTCATTTGCCTCACGACCATTGCAAGAAGACCCCGAGGCCCCCCACCCAATTGTGGCCTGGCCAAGGTGGATGCTTGCCAAGGGACTGTGTGCAGGTGCTCACTGTGCTCCATGGTACACTGCTCTCGAGCAGGCACTAGCTGGAGCAGCAGGTTCTGTACACCTGTTTATTGCAGCAACCCTCACAATGGTCCATCAATCTCCCTACTCCTTGGCCAGAGGCCACTTGCTTTGGAGAAGGACTATAAAAGAGTGACCCTCTGGGGAAGACTCCTGAGATCTCCCCACGGATGAAGACTCATCTCTTGGCTGGCCCGTGAGGACGCCCGTCTCGTCTGTTGGTAGCTCTTTTCCCATCCCCCTCTTTTTCTCTCTATGCTTTGTTTCCTGTATCTTCCCCTCTATTGCAACTGAGTTGTTGGCATTCAATAAAAATGCTTTGCTGTGAATAAACTGATTTTGTCCCCCACTGTTTGCCTTTTTGCACCTCTGAGATCAAACGAACCATCACGACCCCCGCCCTGTATTAACAGCGGATCGTGACAACATCCCAGTATAACCCAGTGCAACCCAGCAACCCCCAGCACCCAATCCCAGTAAAAAACAGTTCAACCCAGTAACCCCAGTAACTCCAAGCACCCCCAGCACCCCATCCCAGTATAAGCCAGTGCAACCCAGTATAACTCACAGTTGGCCACCAGGTCCTCCTGGCCAGCAGGGGGCGCTTACACACCCGCTCCATTCCTTCTCCCAGTTCAAGCCAGTAACCCCCAGCATCCCATCCCACTATGATCAAATGTAAACCAGTAGAACCAGTACACACAGTGCCAGGTACTCCTGGCCAGCAGGGGATGCTCACACACCCTCTCCCAGTTTAATCCAGTACAACCCAGTGACCCCAGCCCTGTCCCAGCACGTCCTGGACCCCATCCCAGCACAAACCAATACAAACCAGTACAAACCACTCACAGTTGTGGGGATCAGCCGCCAAGAGGCGCTCACACAGCACCAGGTCCTCCTGGCCAGCAGGGGGCACCATGGTGCAGCCCAGCACCCAGCCCCGGTGGTGCTGCTCCCCGTAGGATTTGGAATTCACCCCCAGGCACTGCTCCATGAACAAAAGCTCCAACGGCACTCTGAAACCTGTATGAGCCAGTATAAACCAGTACAGCCCAGAATGGACCAGTATAAGTTATAAAAAACAGTGAATAACAGTAAAAATCAGTGTAAGGCAAACCAGTATAGACTATTATAGGCCATTACAGACCAGTGCTACCAGTATAAACCAGTGTTGACTGATACAAACCAGTGTAAGTAGTGAAAACCAGTAAAAAACAGTGTAATGCAAAGCAGTAGAGACGGACCAGTAAAAAGCAGTATTGACCAGTACAAACCAGTATAAGTGGTGGAAATCAGTACAATGATTCAGGGGGCAGCGCCCCGGCCTTGCCCTTCCCAGAGCTCGTGGTGGGCACCAGCAGCCACAGACGGTGGTGCCAGGAGGAGACGTTGGAGACATCGCAGCTCAGCAGGGTCCTGGCAAAGGTCAGCTTGGCCTCGGGGTCCTGCCTGGCTGGCAGCTCCCACCGTGTTCCCAGGCGTGGACTGGGAGGGCACCAGTATAAACCAGTAAGCACTGGGAGCCACCCCTGAGCTCCTGAGGCCTGTGGCAGCAGCTCCCAGTATAAACCAGTAAGAGTTGATGCAGCCAAACCTGCTCTCACTGCGATCTAGAGGCTCTCAGTGTGGTCTGGGGGCTCCCAGGTTTATACTGGGAGGGCACCAGTATAAACCAGTAATGCTTCATGCACCCAAACCCACTTCCAGTGCGGACTAGAGGCCCCCAGTGCAGTCTCAGGGTTCCCAGGTTTATACTGGGGGAGCACCAGTACAAACCAATAAGCATTTGGAGTCACCCCCGAGCCCCTGAGGTCAATGGTGGCAGTTCCCAGTATAAACCAGTAAGGGCAGCACAACCTGAAGTCACTCCCAGTAGGTCCCAAGGTCCATCCCAGTATAAACCACTAAGGCCAGCATCCCTAAATGTCACTCCCATTATAAACCAGTAAGGCCAGCACCCCCAGGAGTTGCTACCAGTGGTTACTAAGTGTCCCCAAGACCCCTCCCAGTATAACCCAGTAAAATCCAAAATACCCCAGTATAACTCAGTACAAACCAGTATAACCCAGTCATCCCCAGGACCACATCCCAGTATTAACTAGTATAATCCAGTATAAACCAGTGACCCCCAGCACCCCATCCCAGTATAAAACAGTTCAGCCCAGTAACCCCAGTAACTCCCAGCACCCCCAGCACCCCATCACAATATAAACCAGTATATCCCAGTATAAGTAACAGTTGGCCACCAAGTCCTCCCGGCCAGCAGGGGGCGCCATGGTGCAGCCCAGCACCCAGCCCTGGTGGTGCCACTCCCCATAGGATTTGGGATTCACCCCCAGGCACTGCTCCATGAACAAAAGCTCCAATGGCACCCTGAAACCTGTATCAACCAGTATAAACCAGTATGGACCAGTGTAAGTTATAAAAACCAGTAATAAACAGTAAAATCCAGTGTAAGGCAAACCAGTAGAGACCAGTAAAAATCAGTATGGACCAGTAAAAAGCAGTATGGACCACTGCAAACCAGTATAAGTGGTAAAAACCAGTACAAAGCAGTGAAAACCAGCATAAACCAGTGAAAAATAAGGCAAACCAGTATAGGCCAGTGTAGCCCAACATAAACCAGTATGAACCAGTACAAACCAGCAAAACCATTAAAACCAGGAACAACCAGTGAAAACCAGTATGAATCAATAAAAATCAGTATAAGGCAAACCAGTATAGACCAGGATAGCCCCGCATAAATCAGTAAAAACCAGTACAGACCAGTATGGACCAGAACAGACCAGTCAGGGCTCTCCCACTCCCTCCCAGTCCCTCTTTAACCCTTCCCAGTGCCCTCCCAGTATAAACAGTTATAAACCAGTATAAACCAGTAACCACAGACTCCCTTTTAACCCTTTTTTACCCCCTCTAGACCCCTCCCAGTGCCCTCCAGTCCCAACCAGTGCCCTTCCGGCCTCTCCCAGTCAAAACCAGTATAAACCAGTACAAACCAGTATAAACCAGTACACACCAGTCCCCTCCCAGTGCTCCCAGTGCTCATCTCTGCAGGCTCAAGCAGGTGCCCACGTCGGGATTGGCCACCAGGACTGACCCTGTGAGGGACAGCACCTGGGTGGGCAGCGCCCCCTGCTAGCCAAGTGAATCCCAGTATAAACCAGTATGAACCAGTATAGACTAGTATGAACCAGTATAAATCAGTAAATCCCAGTTTCTTCCCAGTAACTTCCAGTTCCAATAAGAGATAACACCTGGGCATGAGGTGCCCCCTGCTGGTCAGGTAACTCCCAATTCAAACCAGTATAAACCAATATGAACCAGTACAGGCCAAGTAAATCCCAGTGCCCTCCCAACCCCTTCCCAATCCATCCCAGTATATCCCAATAACCCTCCCATGGACTTCTCAGTTCATCCCAGTAACTCCCACTGACCTCCCAGTATGGCCCAGTCACCCTCCCAGTTCAAACCAGTAACTCCCAGTTCAAACCAGTTCCCTCCCATTAACCCCCCAGTTCAAATCAGTGACTCTCCAGTATAAACCAGTAAAGCCCAGTGACCTCCCAGTATAAACCTGTATAAATCAGTGACCTCCCAGTCCCCCCAATCCCCTCCCAGTTTGTCCCAGTCCATCTCAATCCCTCCCAGTACACACTAGTCCCAAAACAGCTAAAAACCAGTATAAACCAGTACAAACCAGTATAAGCCACTACAAAAATCACCCTTCAACCCAGAGTTCTCCCTCTTCTTAACCCTTGAATCCCATCCCAGTTCCTCCCAATCCCCCCCAGTCCCCTTCCAGTACAAACCAGTACCCCCAGTAAGGCATCCGTGGCCTCCCAGTACTGCCTCAGTTTCTCCTCCCGCTGCCGGTGCAGGGCTGGTTCCATGAGTTTCCATTCCATCAGGATGATCTCCTGCATTCCATGAGGCCCTGCAGTGTCACTGGGGAGCCTTTGTTCCGTGTGTTCCCATTGTGACACAATGGTCTCCAGCGCTCTGTGAGGCTGAGCCCTGAAACTGTGGACACTTGGTTCCATGAGATTCCCTGTTGTCACTGCCAGGAGAATCCACAAACACCAGAGGTTTATGTCCAAAAAGGAGACAGAGCAGTCCTTCAACTTTATTTGAATAAAGGGAGAGAGTTCACCAGGGCACAATCCCCTGGGGTTTTGTCTCTCCAGGTTTCAGAGGGCGCAGCCTCCTTTTATCCTGAACTCCCGGCTGCACGTTGCCCTCTTCCTTTCCCCACTGGCCGAGGCAATAGGAAGGTAAAGCCTTCCTGAACATCCTGCCCCATATTCCCCCTTGAACCTGGCATTTCCCCCCAAAGTTCAGGAGTTCAGCCTTGTGCAGAGCCTTGTCTGTGTCAGGAGCCAAGCTGGCTGGGCCCGGTAACAAACCTGCTGCCCAAAGTCAGTAGAAATGTTACAACCCATTTCAAACCCCTTAACACCCATCCCTTCACCCACCAAATGATTTGGAAAGACATGAGCACACATCTTTCCTCTCACATTGATGGTTCCTGTGCTGGTGACAGTCTGTTAAACCCAGCCTTCAGCCTGAGCTCTCTGCTGTTGCAGTTCCATGCACAGAGGTTGTTGTCTCTCAGCCCTTCCATGGGCAGGCCGGTGTTCAGCCATCTCCAGGACAGCAGGGCCCCAGCCCACGTCACTGTGCCCTGGGAAGACAGAAAGCATCACTCCAAATGTCCTCCTCCTCACCCCTGCCAGTGGGGTTTGCTACTGGGTGCTACAGGGAAAAGGAGACCCCTGTGACACTGCGGGGCCCCACGGAACCAAGAGTCCATTGTGAGACACCTGGGCCACGTGGAGCCAAGGAACCATTGTTACACTGGGGAAACTCATGGGACCAAGGGGCCACTGTGACATTGTGGGGCCCCATGGAACCTGTGAGCCATTGTGACACTGCATGGCCTTGTGGGACCAAGGAGACCATGGTGACACTGTGGGGCCACATGGAACCAAGAGTCCATTGTGACACTCTGGAACTACAGAGACCATTGTTGAGGATATGGAAAGCAAAGGAACCAAAAGTCCATGTGACAATTCAGAACCTCACAGAACCAAGACTGCATGGTGGCACAGCAAGGCCTCATAGAACCAAAAAGTCCAAAGGTCTAAAACAGTTCTTGCATGGTTCTGCCTTGGGAAATGGGAACTTCAATGGTGGAATCTTGGGCTGGCACACACTAATAGAAGGTGTCTGTTTTCAATGAGGAAATTCAGGAGTTTTATATTGAAAAAAAAAAAGGAAAACCATCTCTTTTCCTAAGTGCAGGCAGTTCTCCAAGCAAAGCAGGTCCCAGGTGAGTGAGGACAGACAGGATGGGGTTGGGGAATGTGGAGCAAGGTTGTCCACACGGGGTCAGACCTCAAGGCACAGCTTCTGTGAGCAGGCCAGACCTCCTGAGGAGAGACCCTGCATCAATATCAATCACAGAATGCTGCTATCACCTCTGCTCTAAAGAGAACAGTAATAAAATACATCCATTGAAATACGAACGGATATGTCTAAGAAGCTCTTTGACATAATTCTCCATAACTGGAGTTGAAAACCTTCTCCTGAACTGCACCAGACCAGAGGGCAATCAAGGCAGATCCATGGTTTGTCAGGACTTGATTGATCCCAGTCATGCCTGTGGTGCATTTGAGGCTAAGCCCTTGAACCTCTGGGCTTGAGAGGAGGTTGCACAAACCCTTCCAAGAATCAAAGTCAAAAGGGAAGCCCAAAGTGTCTTCAGATATTAATGGGTCCATTCCCAACACAGGCTCCTCACGGATTGCTTAGAGGAGAGAATGGGAGGCCATGATTGCCAAAAAACTTTCAGAGAGTCAGAGAAGAAAGGAAAAAGGAAAGTACTTTAAAAAACTGAACTACCCTGAAGCATTAATGATCCCCAATCAGTGTTTTAACTGATAAAGGCTCTCAAGAGCCTAATTACAGCAGATAATTGGAGGCCATTATTGCACAAAGCTCTCAGAGACTCCAAGGCAAAAGCAAAACCCAAAGTGCTCTGAAAAACCTGCAGTCCCTGGGAGCATGAAGGAGCCCCCCAGGGCCATTCCTGACCAAGGCTCCCCAGGGACTCGTCCCAGCAGATCCCTGAGGCCACTGGGATGTGGGGGGATGCTGAGGGCAGGACAAGGGGTGCCAGTGGCCAGCCTTGCTGGGGCTGTGCCAGGAGTTCCCAGTGGCTCAGGACAAGGTGTCTCCTCCCAGCCCTTGGTGGCACAGACCCTGCTGTGCCCCAGGGCACCAAGACTTGGCTTCTCTTTGTCCCCACCTGTCATCTCTGCCGCCAATTTCCTGCTCTCACTGGAACCTGGGGACACTTTCTCAGTTGTCTCTCTCAGTGGGACCCATTAAAACTTCAAGAAACTTTGAATTTTGATTCTGACTTGGAGTTCTTCAGCAGTTTCTTCATCTCCCTCTCAGGGACTGATGTTCAGGGCCTCAGCACAAACCCCAAGAGGGTCATTAAAGTCCTTGTGCTATGTCTGTACTGATGAGCTGGGCTGGGCTCCTGGCACAGAAGGAGATCCTGGCAACCAAGAAGAGCTTCAAAAACACATTTCTCTTCATGAGCAGCTCTTCTCCCAGCCCAGCAGGGCTGGGGCACTGCCTGCAGCCACCCCAGGCACAGTAGAGAGACACAGAGAGCTTCCATCAGTCAGGGCTGGGAAGATACTCAGAAGGGAGTGGGGCAGAATCACTCCCAGCCCTTGACACAGGAAGCCTCTGGCTGCAGGACAATGCAGCTGCAGCTCCTGCAGTGATCTCCTAAAGCTGCAACATCCCAACGCCTGCAGACTCGGTGAGTACATTCTCTGATGATCTCTTGTGTAGAGCAGCCAGGGGTGCCCAGGGCTGTGGTGAAGAGCAGGGTCCTGCAGCCCAGGGTGCTGTGCTGGGGCAGGGACTCTGCTGCCTGCCAGGGACAGCTCTCAGCCAGCCCTGGGAGCTGCTCCCAGCACTGGGGGACAAGGTGTGGGTAGAAGGAGACAGTTAGTAAGGCTTGGAAGTGTTCTCCTTGTGTGGTGAGGATGCTGCATTGTTCAGGACTACTGCTCACAGCATGACATTTAAATCTAGAACATTTGCAAACAGATTATGCAGGGAGCACAGAGAGGCAGGGGCTGCATAAAAAGGAAAATCGTGATTTTATAATCTACTGCTCTGTCTTGCGTAGATAGGAAATTGCATATAGATATTAATCTCCCAGTTCAGGTTGGGAAAAATATAATTTTTTTTTCTCGGATCTTAATAAAGAAGGCAGAGACAGAAATCAGCAGAACGTCCCTCACAGGCAGCATCAAAGTCACTTTTCCAGCCTCCTCAATGTTGCTGTGATGTTGCCATCAGAGCCTACAGAGTCAGAGCTGACCCTGGGCAGTGCCCTGTGCTCGGAGGGGTGTGCAGGGAAGAGCTGAGCCCCCAGGGCTGGGCTGGGCTCTGGCAGCACTGGCAAGGCCCAGCCCTGGGCACAGGGAAGCAGCACTGGCAGGGACAGCTCCAGGCAGCAGAGCCCTGGGCAGGCAGTGGGGGGAAAGTGCCACCAAGCTGGGCTGGGATATTTCAAGTCCTCTCCAAACTGAACTATTCCATGATTACTTTTCTTACAGATCCCCATGCCAAGACACAGCAAATGTCCAACAGCAGCTCCATCAGCCACTTCCTCCTGCTGCCATTGGCAGACACGCGGCAGCTGCAGCTCCTGCACTTCTGCCTCTTCCTGGCCATCTCCCTGGCTGCCCTCCTGGCCAACGGCCTCATCATCAGCGCCGTAGCCTGCGGCCACCACCTGCACACCCCCATGTTCTTCTTCCTGCTCAACCTGGCCCTCTCTGACCTGGGCTCCATCTGCACCACTGTCCCCAAAGCCATGCACAATTCCCTCTGGGACACCAGAAACATCTCCTATGCTGGATGTGCTGCACAGGTTTTTTTTTTTTGTGTTCTTCATGTCAGCAGAGTTGTATCTCCTGACCATCATGTGCTATGATCGCTACGTGTCCATCTGCAAACCCCTGCACTACGGGACCCTCCTGGGCAGCAGAGCTTGTGGCCACATGGCAGCAGCTGCCTGGGCCAGTGGCTTTCTCAATGCTCTGCTTCTCACAGCCAATACATTTTCCCTGCCCCTGTGCCAGGGCAATGCCCTGGGCCAGTTCTTCTGTGAAATCCCACCCATCCTCAAGCTCTCCTGTTCTGAATCCTATCTCAGGGAACTTTGGCTTATTGCAGTTAGTGCCTCTTCATCTTTGTGTTGTTTTTTTTTCATTGTTTTCTCCTATGTGCAGATCTTCAGGGCTGTGCTGAGGATCCCCTCTGAGCAGGGAAGGCACAAAGCCTTTTCCACCTGCCTCCCTCACCTGGCTGTGGTCTCTCTATTTGTCAGCACTGCAGTGTTTGCCTACCTGAAGCCCCCCTCCATCTCCTCCCCATCCCTGGATCTGGCCCTGTCAGTTCTGTACTCAGTGGTGCCTCCAGCCCTGAACCCTCTCATCTACAGCCTGAGGAACCAGGAGCTCAAGGATGCCCTGAGAAAATTGATAAATCTATATTTTCTGAAGCATTAAACTTTTGTGCTGCATAATCTTCTGAATGTAACTTTCTAATAGCTCACTTTTTTTTATTTTCCTATATTTGTCTGTTTTTTATACGGTATCTTTTTCTATTGTTTTAATATTTCTTACAAAATACTGTAGTGTTACTCTTTCCATTTCTTCATGACTATCTACCTTTCTTTTGAAACACAAAGACATGCAAGAGGTCTTTCAGCTGTGCATTTAAATAAAAACAAGTGCCTGCCCTGCCCTGTGTGTCCAGGATCCTTCCTCAGCCCTTCTCTGTCTCTGCAGGGCAGTGCCTGTGGGCAGAGGTGGAGGGAAGAGACTCCCAGCACAGCAGCACAGCCAGGGACAATGGCCCTGGCTCTTCCCACATCTGCTCTTCCCAACTCCAACCTCTCCTTGCCAGCCCTTCTGTGGCTGTGAGGCCGCAGTGCTCTGGCAGTTTGGTCACTGTCCTGCTGCGTGTCTGTGCTGTGCCCACAGGCAGGGACAGGCCATGGGCACTGCTGGGACACAGCTGGGCTCCAGCACAGCAGCTCCATCAGCAAAGGGCATCTCCTGAGGGCAGGGCAGGAAGGCCTTGCTCTCCTCCAGAGCTGCTGTCAGTAATGTGCTCCAGGAATGCCCTGGTCAAGCAAAGCCCAGTGCCTGGGGCAGAGGGGCAGTGTGCAGGGGGCACACAGCAGTGTCCTGGCACAGCCAGAGCTCCTGGGATGGACCTGAGGGAGCAGCAGGGCAGGGCCTGGGCTGTGTCTTTGTTCTGGGTACAGCCTGGGAAGGTGCCCCAGGGCAATTGTCCCACACCAGCCCCTGCAATCACCACACCCAGCACTGGCCTCTCCCCAGCTGCATGAGGTTGTTTGTCCCTGCATGGAGGGACACCGAGTGACCAGGCCAGCAGACCACGTTTGCTCTGTACAGAGGAGATTTCAGCAGTGCATCATGTGTGTGTTGGGAGATGAACCCGAGTGAGCACAAACACCATCATCAGCACTCGGGGGTGGCACAGTTCTGGTGGCACAAACAGTGCCTTGAGGCCACTACACTCTGGGAAATCACCTGAATTCATTACTGGGCTGTGGTTACGACTGCATAGGAGAAACATCCCAGGCAGGGAGGGTCCAGGAAAAAAATATTCAGGACAGCCATGGACTGCACAGAGAGACCATTGCGGTGGGGGTCTGTGGGGAGAAATCAGAGCTGCCTCCCTTCTGAACCACCCTGAGGACCTGGACAGGGTTGTGCTGTGCTCTGGGCACTGACCAGGAGCTGAGGGATGTGGAAAAGGCCTTTGGAGTCAAGGATGCTGACAAGGCTGGGTAGTGTCACTGTGACACCTCTCTCAAACCCTTTGGAAAGGCCAGAGCCATCCCAGAGGGTGCTGGGAACTTGGGAAGGGCAGACATTGAACCAGTATGCAAACAGAGCATGGAGGGGCACTGGGACAGTCACAGACTGGTCAGGCTCAGCAGGGAAGGGCAGGTGGCAAATCCTCCTGCAGCCATTCCAGGCACTGGCAGCACAAGGCAGGAATTGCAGAACCCCCATGGGAGGGAAAAGAAGGGGATGTTGTGTGCCCAGACTTCAGCCAGGCCTGGGACATGGTCTGCTGTGCTCTCCTCAGAGCCAGATTGGAGAGAGCTGAGCTGCAGGAGAGGAACATGGGGGTGGGTGGGAATTTGGCTGAACAATGAGGGTCAAATGTCATCCATGGCACAGAGTCCTCTTGGCAGCCACTCCCTGGTGACATCCCTCAGTGAACAGCCCTTGACCATCAGTGTGGAACATTTCTATTATGTCTACAATGGCATGAAAGGCATTTTCAATTCCTTTGTGGATGCATCCAAGTTGTAGGGAGTCTGTGACCGAATTCATCTGGTTAATGGTGACTGCAAAATGTAATTTGGCAAAATGACTGAGTTGGGTAAATTTCTCTTGCCATCGGGTGTCAACCAAGCCACAAAAAAAGGTTGAATTAATGTATCAGAAAAAAAGGCAGTTCAATATGGAAAATCAAACCCAAACAAAAAACAAAGCAAGACCCACCCGCAACAACAAAAATCCCACAAACCAAGCAAGCACAAAAAGCAAAGGCCATACACAGAAGCAAAGCAAATCCACAGGAAATCTCCTAGCAGCAGAAAATACTTAACCATATTGTAGCAGGAGTGGATTCTGTATGTGTAGGTGCTGTTTTGAATAAAAATGTTCTTAAAAAAGAAATCAATTCCCTATGCCCCATGCCCGTCGCTTCTCTCAGTTTATTGCTGATCATGATGTGCCATGGAATGGAACATTCCTTGGGTCAGTCCAGCCCAGCTGTCCCGTCCCTGTTCCCTCAGGAACACTTGCCCACCCCAAGCCCATGGCTTGGAGGGGGTTGCAAACACGCCTTGTGGGGTGAGCACTGTGACAAGGACAGGAGAACAGAACAACATTTACATTGATCAAGGGCAGAGAACAGAACAGCACAGCCTTGGAGAAACAGACAAAGGAGGTAGCTGAGGCAAACAGAAGTCAAACAAAATGCAAGGAGGATGCCAGCTCAGTTCTGCAAGGCTGATAAAGCAGAAATTATAAAAAAAAATAGTATTGCCCTAACTCAAAAGTGGAGGTTGAGAAGAAGCTCCCTGAAAAGGGCACTGGATGTTGAAGACAGACCCCAAAGAACCATATAAGGACTTGTGATAAGGAGTGTAACTATGTCCAATAAATTCAAAGAAAGTGGGGATAGCTAAAGAGTATGTAACCAGTGTGTGTGATAAAAACTCTGTTCATTCAATGCTCCATGCACTCGAATGTAGGAAGGTTTGCCACGGTGACTACCATGATGTAATAAAGAATATCTGTTTTCAGATATTCAAAACTGTGTTCAAAACTTCCTATCCTGTGGGTTTCAGTGTCAGTGCTGTCCTTGTCTCCATTATGGCCCTTGCACAGTTTCACAATGGCCCCGTGTTTCCATGAGGCCCTGCTGTATAACAATGGATCCCTTGGTTCCATTTGGGTCTGTACTGTCAAAATGGCCTCCTTGGTTCTGCACTGCCACAATGCTCTCCTTGGTGCCGCTAGGTCTTGGTGTGTCACAACAGCCCCTTGGTTCCATGAACTGCCAGAGTGTCACCACGGTCTCTTGGATCCGCAGTATCACAATGGACAATTGGTAAAGCAGCCCTGCAATGTCACAATGAATATTTGGTTCATGAGGCCCCACAGTTTCACCATGGCCCCTTGGTTCTACGAGGCCTCACTGGATAACAATGGCCCCTCAGTTCCATGAGGTTTTGTACTGTTATCAATGCTATCCTTGGGTCCGCAGTGTGAAAATGGCTGCTTGGTTCCATGAGGTTCCTCAGTGTCACAGTGGTCTCCTTGGTTCCATGAGGCTCTGCAATGTCACAATGTCCCATTGTTTCCATGAACTTCTGTCCCATCAACCATGTCCTTTGTTCAAATGAAGCCCTGCAATGTCACCATGGTCTCTTGGTTCCATGAGGTTCCATAGCCTAACATGGTTGCCTTGATTCCAAGAGGTTCTGCTGTGGCACACTGTACTCTTGGTTCCATGAGGCTCTGTGGTATCACCATGGTCTCCCTGGATCCGCAGTATCACTATGGACCACTGGTTCCATGTGGCCCTGATGTGTCTCAGTGGCTCCTTGGTGCCATGAAGCCCCACTGTATAAAAATGGAATCTTGGTCCCATGAGGTTCTGGACTGTCAGAATGGTCTTCTTGGTTCTGGACTGTAACAATGGACCCTTGGTTCCACGAGCTTCCATTATGTCACAATGATCTCCTTGGTTCCACGAGGCCGTGGAGTGTCACAATGGACCCTTGGTTCCATGAGGTTCCATAGTGTCACCATGGTCTCTTGGGATCCACATTGTCACAATGGACAATTGGTTCCATGGGACTGTGCTTTGTCACAATAAACCCTCAGTGCCATGAGGTTCTGAGTGTCACAATGGTCTCCCTGGTTCAACGAGGCCCTGGAGTGTCAAAATGGACCTTGGGTTCCATGAAGTTCTTCAGTGTCACAATGACCCCTTGGATCCATGAGGTCACAGAGTGTCACCATGGTCTCCTTGGATCTGCATTGTCACAATGGCCCATTGGTTCCATGTGGCCTGGCTGTTTCACAATGGTCTCCTTGATTCCCTAATT